>NC_068289.1:3029803-3329803 GCF_025860055.1 Xyrauchen texanus
ACACCTTTCCACACGGTATTTTTCTTAAAAATGTCCTTGTACGTGGGAAGAGACATATCATAGAGCACTGGAAAATTGCTAACAGCAAGAATTAGCCTTTCATCCATCTTTCCGTTACTGCAGGAGCTGAGAGAGAGAGAGAGAGAAGGATCATGTGAGCTCTCCCGTCTTCTCTGCTATTGGCTGTCGCTCCCCTAAGTCACTCTTCATTTGAATAAAGTTGAACTTGTCTCAACTTGGTCGCGTCGCTGGACATGCCCACATCTAGTCGCCAACGGTCGCGACAGCTCGTGTCCCCCGGAAGTTGCTGTGCTCTCATTGAAAATGAATGGGATGGAGTCGCTGACGCGTGCGATGTCGCTGGCAGTGTGAATGCAGCTTTTCACACCAGGAGCTACTTTATCATATGTCCCGCAACAATACAAGAAAGGCCCTCTAAAAGGAACTGCCTGCCCTCCCCACACCCCTACCCCTCAGACACCAAAGCAGGGTTTACAAACTGTTCTTGGAGCCTCCCCAGCTATGCACATTTTGGATATCTCCCTGAAAAATCCCCTTTAAGTACAGGTACAATATACATTCAGAGAGTACTGCGGTTATACTGAGTCATTTGAAAGAGGTCTAAGTTGGGTTATTTTAATGGTTCACTCAGCAGCAGTATTTAATTTGCTAATTGCTAACCTTTTAAACAGAAAGAAATTGTAATAGTAAAATATTATTTTTGAAAACAATCTTCAGAGAAAATATTATCTTTATTAGCTTTATTCTACATATAGTTCTGGGCACACATTTAAGAGCAGCGACATCTTGAGATCAAATGACCAGCCGAATAATGTCCTGCACTGGATGCTTTTACTTGTGAAATAAATTCATAATGGTTGACTGGGAATAGAGTATTTCTTGTTCTCGTTAAAGGTGCAATCAGTACAAATTGTGTTTATGTTGCGTGAACACCTAATGGCATACATGCAGTATCATGTTAAAACTGAGTGTTAGCACTCTTAAAGAGTAGGCTAACTGTTTTTGCTAGCACAGCATGGAAAAAAGCATTGTGGCTAATTGTGATTAATGCCTTGGCAGCAGCAACATGAGATGGTCACTGTTTGTAATATGGAAGTTCAAATTGCAATTACTTTTTTTAAGAATAAGATTTTTGTCCAAATCTTGCAGCCCATCTATCTGGGACCCTGTTGGCACTATTCACATATTCATCACCTGTCAGTCTCATACAATCATTGACAAGCGAGAGTCATCTGAGAAATATGGAACAGTGTCTCTGCTTTGCTTCACATTACTGTAGGACGCCTGCAGTACACCCTTTTCCTCTGGAGCTCAAAGAGCGTTATTGATGAGTGCTGCCACTCTGCTGCCAATATACTGTATGTCCCAGGTGTCATATCTATACATTCAGCAACACAACCCACATGCTCACATAAATATCTTTTACTGGAAATCTTACAGATTGGCTTTCTCTTGAAAATGCAAGGCATTTTGATTATTTTTTAACTGTACTTTCAAACAGATTTTAGTTACTGTCAAAAACTGATTTTGTGTTTCATTATTTCAAAAATGTTGTGCAGTCTCCTGCAGAAAAGTACTTCAGATATCTAATGTCAGCAGCTGCCTGGATGCTGATTAAAAGCATCAGTCTTCTAATTTCCCTTATGGACTGCCAACTGGTTTAATGTAAAATGGCAAACTATTGTATGTTCAACCCTAGGCATTTCTATGGATATATTATTTATTTATTTTGGTTTATTTGTAGATATCTCACCACATATATGTTGTTATTCACTCTCAAATCAAATCATTGATCATCTCCCATTGTAGTGTCCAAATAAAATATTACGACTATGGTGGAGGTTGGACATCAATAACACCAAACCTCATTGGTCTTGTGTATCTCTGACTAAACACCATGATGTCTAATCTGTGCATTAGTTGCCATATTTGATTTGGGCACTGTTTATGGGACTTGATCAATGATTTAATTTGAAAGTGAATAACTTCAATTTCACTCCATTCATAACACATTGTGACTGCATGTTTTTGGAAGACTTGGGATATACTTTAGTGTATCATGTCGACTTCTTTTACAGTGGCTTTATGGTGTTTTTTTTTGTCCTTTTTGGAGCTTGAAAGACCAGAGTCAGTATTTACTGTCATTATGGCAAAAAGGTGTGAAGATTTTTCCAATTTTTCCATTAATGCTTGACAGAAGAGACAACGTAATTTTAGTTTGGAGCAACATTAAGGTGAGTAAACAAAGTAAACAAATTTCAGTGAACTATTCCTTTTTTATTGCCAGGTTTTGAGTCGCTCTCCATTTTAGTTTCAGTAGTCTATTAATTTGTTTCTATGGATTAGAGTGCAATAATTCATAGGCAAAACCCTAATGCATTACCCACACTGATTTTGCACCTGTTATAGCTTAAGGCTGCATCCTCTTGTTCAGAAATGCCCTAATCAAATTCTTAAAGCTGCCACTTACTGTGTGCTGAGCCTAAATCAATAAGGGGGAAAAAAACAATCCACAGTGGCAACACAATTGCCGATTGCCTATGCATTGCTCACTAATTAAGCCTGTTTGTCTAGCCACATATCACATACGGGGTTATCCTGAGGTCAAAACCTCTCCTCGGGTACTTCTGGGAATCATGTGGCCCTGAGCACACCAGCGCACTTCATAGTTTGATGGAAACAGATTCTATTACCCACAATCATTACCATAATTTTCCCCAGCTATCCATGCCATTTGTTATCAAAACCATATTTCAGACAATTGCAAAGCATTTCTCATGCCTGGCAAATCTATTTTGCCACATGTGATCATGATCCATCAATGTAATTTGAAAGAGCACAAGTGCGCTTTGCTATGAGCGACAGGCAGTTATTGAATTAGAAGAGCATGGCTCATCTTCACCTGTCAGCACAGCTGCTAATGGCCTTAAAGCTGAGTAGAGCTATGCCAAATTTCCATCAAGCCTATGTATTCGTCACTGACACTTCTTGTAAGAGATTATATGCAAACAAGTGCTACTTTATGCTTAGATTGTTTATATCAGACATGGGATGGCCAGTAATGATTTTCATCTTGACACTGAAACAATTCTTATCATTTCATAACTGATTAAATCGAAGACAAATAAAAAAACACCAACATTTTATTGGATAGATGGATGAATGGATGAACAGACAGACAGACAGACAGACAGATAGATAGATAGATGCATGCTTCAAAAGCATAAGCCTATATAAGGCTTGTAGTTCTAATGGATTATTTGCACAATTTAGTGAGGAGTCAGTACATCCATCGTAAGGCCAATAGTTCAACACAGAACACTAGACTTTTGTTTGTGGCGGCATTGAGAGCTTTCAGATTTCTTTCATCTTAGAGATAAATCACTTCTCGTCCGGCACACACACACACACATACACACACACACACACACACACATGTTGGTCTACCTATCATTATGAGGACTTTCCATAGACATAATGACTTTTATACTGTACAAACTATAGATTCTATCCTCTAAACCTAACACAACCCCTAAACCTAACCCTCACAGAAAACTTTCTGCATTTTTACATTTTCAATAAAACATTGTTTAGTATGATTTTTAAGTGATTTGAATTATGGGGACACTAGAAATGTCCTCATAAATCACATTTATAGCATAATAACCTTGTAATTACCAGTTTGTAACTTACAAAATTGTCCTCGTAAATCACAAAACACACACACACACACACACACACACACACACACACACACACACACACACACACACACACACACACACACACACACACTGCTCTGGATTGTGTTTATGCTTTTATGTTGCAGCAGATAGGATATACATGTATAAGTGGTCGGTCAGCATCCAGTGGGATTGCTAGTAAAGCTGTGGGTCAGTGCTTGCTGCTCTAACTGCATCTGCTTTCTCCACGGCAAGCAGGTCACATGAATGAACATTGTTTTTTTATCCTTCAGGGTGCAGATGGCGGGGACTTTTTAATTACACAAAACTGTTATTGCCACAACAAAAACTAAGCCCTGTTCATGCCAAGTCAGTGAGGTAACCCTACCTCTGCAATTAATACATTTAGGCTTGAAACAATACCAGCTTCTCATACAACCCCAATTCCCAAAAAGTTTGGACAGTATGAAAAATGCTAATAAAAACAAAAACTGGGCACTGACACACCCCTGGCCAATACAGACACTGGCTTTTGGACCTGATGCTGATAACACCTTTTCCTCTTTGGCCCGGAGAACACGACGGCTGTGTTTTTCAAAAATGTTTTTGAAATGTGACCCATCAAACCAAAAAACATGGTTTCACTGTTCTACTTTCCATCTAAGATGAAACCAAGCCCAGAGAAATTGGTAACGCTTCTGGACAGTGTTGATGTAGAGCTTTGCATAGTAAAATCTTAACGTAGATCTTACTTTCACTTGGTCAAGTGCATGCCTAAGGGTTTCATCTCTCGACTGCTCCAGAGGGAAATCCTCCAAGTATGGGAGGCGCCAAAGCCTCCTCCTCCCTTATGTCATCCTGATGTGGAGCTGACGAAGACCGCCCTGGCACTGTGTCCCCAGCCAAAGCATTGCCCATTTCACATCTAATAATTTTCTCGCAAGTCCCATCCACACATACTCCTTTTAATATTGAGTGTTAAATTTGTTCCTGGTGAGGCGGGAACAAACTGCAGACACCACTCTATGCTTCTGCCCCATGAAATTTAATAATGAGTGTCACTACAGGAGAATTGTGAATATCCCCATTCATACACCTCACCCTCACCCTTTTACCTGTGCCCAAAGCCTCATCTTGAACCAAACATTGGTGTATAGTGGTCTGATTGCAGCCCATATCCACCAAGGCTTGATGTGTACTCCCCTTGATACTCACTGGTATTCGGTATGCTCCTGCTCGATCGGGGGCAGCCTGCGGAGTGTCGGTGACCTGGACCAATGTTCCCTGCTCATCACTGGGCATTGGTCCAGCAGGCTGGCCCAGGTGTTATGCCGCACCTGTGTAGGCGGGTTCACCACCTGAGGGGAGAGTGAAGAGACATCGGGGCCACCAGCGACAGGGCAAACCCCTGCAAACGGGGACACATTTATGCAACTTCGGGGAACCGGGATGAGCTGTGGCAAAGAGACAGAATGAGAGAAGAGGGAAAACACAGGGGGAGGGGAGAGAGAGTGGGTGGGCTATTTCGCCCTCTGATACGCCGACATATGTTCCTCAGCCAGTTGGACGGCCTCCTCCAGCAACGCGGGGTGGTGACACTGGAACCACTCCGCCATTCTCTGCTCGATCACACATCAAGAGATCTTGCTGAAAACCGAGGTCAGGTACAGACATGGAACAATATCTGCACAGATGATTTAAATCTTGCACACACCTAAGAGTATACATGCTAATTCAATTTTACTGTAATACTATTATTAGCCATAAAACATTCAAAAAAGTAAGAACTGATGTTTCTAAAACCTGTATGTCTTTAAATCTGTCTAGCATTAATCATAATGAACACCTTCACTCAGCAACAAAGTCATATTGCAATTTATGAACCATTTTCTTCAATCAGATTTTGTTCCCTTGCCCTGCTTTGAAATGTAATATTCTCCTAGCAACCATGTTCAAATTGAATTGGTGCTCATAATTCCACACTCTCACTCTAAATTAGCCACTATCAGGTTTGGTGTCATCAGGTTAATGGCTTCATTAGGCCTCAAATTGCCACCCTGGGCTGTGCAGGCCCCCTATTACCATATTTCATAATTTGCTAGATAAGCTATTGAAAATATTGCTGAAAACTTCTGGTACATCTTGAGTTCATTTCAAGCTATTTATAAAATATATATTTTTTTAAGTGACTAAGATCTTGCAACCTGACAATTAAATAAAAGATCCAAAGCAGTCTATTCTAGTCTATAGACTATAAGTCAGGGTTATATATGCATTTCTTGACTTTTATTGTGTCACCATCCTTGTGTAATTTGTGGTACAGTTGAATAATTAAAAAATCTTGATCAGAAATGTGAAAAGAGTGAGGATGGTTCGCTGTAATCTGTGGAAAAAAATGCCAAATACAACAATCTGGATTATTGCTTGACTGTGTAAAACGTTACTAAGGTGTTATGAGATAACCAAGGTGTCCTGGTTGGTATCTCGGGTGTTCTGGATAGTTCTGGTTCACTAGTCCAATTCAAATGATCCCAGCCGCAAGTCTCTGAATTTTGGTCCCTGAATGCTTGAATTCCTCCTTCAGTGTAAATCTAAGGGATTCCATGAGACACGTTACATTTTCCTCACATTAAGCCACCAGAAGAATATGTGAGGAGCAAAATCACCTGTCGTTGTGCTCAGATGCCAGTGTCTATTTACAGAGATTGATTTAGCATGTGTTCTGAGAACCAATAATTGTAAATGAAACAATTTATGCATGTAAATAATAAACATGTATCAAATATATATGCAAAATACTAAATGCAGTTTCAAGACATTTATTGGTAGAATATCATGAATTTGACCATTTTTCAAAAGCTGAAATGCAACCAATATGATGAAAAACTGACTCAATATAATTTGTAAAAGTAATATTGTTGGGTTAGAAGGTCCCTTCATAATTAACAGCATGTGCTGAGAAATCATTTATTTTATATTTAAGTTAAATGGAAATTGTAACCAAAATATACCTAGAATCTGGAAACTGTAACAACCCCTCGGCCGGCCCTAATTTTAACTTAACTTTGGACCCTGTGTAAATATCGGTTAGCAAGTTGAGACTTTCTAAAACTACCTGAGAGCAGAAATGTCTCAGGATAGACTGAAAAACCTGACACTCTTCTCATTTCAGAAATGTTATGGTTACTGAAAATGTTTAAACATGTATAATGTATTTTGTTTGTTTTTTTACAATATTTAGCTTGATTCAGATAATATTTGCATTTGAAAATAAAAAGTTGTGAATTAACCCTGTTAAATATCCATCTAAAATGTTTATACTGGATATTATCCTCACTACAAACTAGGGCTGCTCAAATATGGCAAAAATCATAATCACGATTATTTAACAGGATCACTCATTAACTTTAGAAACATCATTCGTTTATTGAACTTAAAAAAAAAAAACTTGTCTTTTTAACAGTGGATATCCTTAAACCTGACATGTAAACTGCACTGGATACGGGATGAGGCTATTGTTATATGATAATTGTTTAATGTTACGTATTGTGGTCAAATAAAGGAAAGCCTTCATCGGCACCATTAACAGCAGGGGTGCTCACACTTCGATCAAATGAGATCTACTTTTTCATCATGTTATTGCAGCAAGATCTACTATGTACAATAAAGGCTATACATTATCACAATACCACAATTCAGTAGTCGGTAGTGAAATTTGATGATTCTCAATACAGCTGCAAAACCACAACAAATAATAACTAGGGCTGTCGATTTAATGCATTAATTCAGTGTGATTAATTTTTATTAAAAATAACGTGTTAAAAAATGTACGCAATTAATGGCAATGCCCCCGGATCGTAATAAGTAGATTCCTGAGAAATGCTTGTAGTACCACCTGTTTACTCCAGAGGGCAGTAAGTGAAACTTCAGCTGTGTGAGCAACACACAGTTTATACAGTGAAGAAACACTTCAGCTGCAGAACAACACAAACATGCGTTGCATTTAAAACACTTGATGGAGCGCAAATGCGAACTAAGAGATCTCAAGATTTCTTATATTTAACTTGAAACAGTGAACGAAACATTGTATGTTTATGACGCAACACACCCGAGACGCTACACAAGCATGTCTGACGCAGGTGTTCATTGACGGTCCTTAAACAAGCCCTCATAATAAATCTCTGATTGATAAATTCACTTGTGTAATGGATTACTGTGAACTGTGTGTCAATGATGGACTTATGATCAATAATATGGTATTAATCAATACATTGTATTATAAAGCCGCTTTTTGTCTTATTAATAATGAACTCTTCTGACACAAGAATGTAACGCATTTTAATTACCTGAATATTCTTTATTTCATAAAATCTCTTCTCCGGTCACTTCATACATCTCATAGACGTGGCGCTGACCGCACAGAGAAATGCCAGTTTCTGAGTTTATTTTTATAACCCATTTCCTTATTATTTGAACTTTAATAAAGGATGCTTTAAAGATATAATGGCGGGGTGTTTCATTGTGAAACGGAAAGCAGCACAATAACAGTTTTATCTCGATTATCTTGTTTTCATAACCATTGGAAGTCAAAATAGTAACTGAAAATTAAATTTGATTAATCGCCCAGCCCTACCGAAAACACAAATTGGTTAGGAGGTCCTAAAATAGTTATAGGGGCCCAAAATTTGGTGTAACACCCCTGCAGAGAGGACAGAAAATCCCAGGATTTCAATGACATAAGGTAGAATATATTAATTCTATTTATTGTAATTTTTGGGGGGCAGCACGGTGGTGCAGCGGTTAGCACTGTCGCCTCACAGCAAGAAGGTCGTGGGTTCAAACCCTGGTTGCCCCGGCCTTTCTGTGTGGAGTTTGCATGTTCTCCCTGTGTCTGCGTGGGTTCTCTCCGGGTACTCCGGCTTCCTCCCACCATCCAAAAGACATGCAGGCTAGGTTAATTGGTGTAAAAAAAAAATTGCCCTAGGTGTGGATGTGGATGTGGAGGTGAGTGTGAGTGTATGTCTGTCTATGTGTGGCCCTGCGATGGACTGGCGACCTGTCCAGGGTGTCCCCTGCCTTTCGCCCAATGTTAGCTGGGATAGGCTCCAGCCCCCCGCGACCCTGTACACAGGATAAGCGGTTGACGATGGATGGATGGATGGTAATTTTTTGGGGGCGAACAAACATTTCACCGTAACTTAGAAGCCTCTAAACTACTGTAAGTTGGTAACTGCTCCAGAGTGACATTTTGTAAATGGGTTGATAATAGGTCAAGAGGGATGTTTTGGGTCACATGGATAAAACCCAGTAGAAAGACGTTTCCTTAGAGTGTGTGCTTGAAAACCATTCAGTCCAGTGTATATGACTGAAATGACTCATGGTGATTTTCATGGTGACAGAGAACATTATCATGGGAGTATTGGCATATTGTCCTTGAGTAATTTTCAAAAATACTGTATATCTTTCTGGTTATACAAAACTCATTTTGAGCTTGTGAGAAAGGCTACAGGATTGGCTATTAAAAAAACAAAACTTCATAATGCTGAATACTGAAGCTGCAGTCTAGTACAGTATCATCTAAAGTTCAGCCGAGGATGAGGGAAATGCATGTTTATTCTAGGATGCAGGCACAGAGAATCCAAGAGTGAAATTCTAATGACCAAAGCAAACTCTTATAACTCCAGCTTCCAATGCATTTACTCCAAAATGACTTTAGCTGCATTTCCTGAACGAGCTCTTCTATCATTAGAGCCTCAAACTATTGAATATAATATTATTGACTTCATCACCATACATCTTCATAAGTGAATTTTATTGCCTTACTGCTCTCTTCTTTTAAAGCTGTGCTGGGGAGCCGAGACAGCATGCATTGAGGGTAATGACTGGCATCAATATTACTCTAATGTGTTTGGGTGATATGTGGAAGTCGTTAAAGGGGTGGTCAAAGAGGGGTCTCCTTGTGTAACAGGAGATGCCAGAGCAACAAACTTCCTCTATGTATGCCTCTCTCTCTCTTTCAAAATATCTATTTATTTTTGGCCTATTATACAGTCATATTACATGAAATGTACAATATGTATTGTACAATGTATCTACTGTACATATTAGCATCGCTATGTCGCTAGTGTGTATGTAAATATAAAAGTGGTGGACGAAATGACAGAAACATTGAGTATTTATTTCTTTACTTTTGTACTTTTATATTGTGGCAGGGTGGAGGGCGGGGCCAGGTCGTGATCCTACGCACCCGGTCCCGTATTAGGCCAATTATGCCTCCGTGAGGGATAAAGGTCGACTGCAGGGGATCGTGCGGGAGAGAGAGATCGTATACGGACATGTTCGTCATGTGTGTTTATGTTGTCTTTTAAGTTTACCGTTAAACTATTATTTATATCGTCAAGCCGGTTCTCGCCTCCTCCTTTCCATTGATCACTTTACAATTATATATAGTAAAGTGAAAAGTAAACTTAAGCATACACAAAACCAGACCATTAATTAAACAGATTATTCTGAATTAAAAAAAGAACAAGCTGTTTATGAGAAATTCTTTAGAGCTTCTGCCTTAAAGTGATAGTACAGCCAAAAATGAGTCCTAATTTACTGACTCTCATGCCTTTATATGTGTTCCACGACATATGGTTCATTCATACGGTTTAAGAGTAGGTAATGATGACATCATTTTATTTTTGGGTGAACTGATCCTTGAAAGACTGACTCATGCAATAAGATGTTTTACTTAATACTCCTCCTAATGACTTAGAACAGAATAAATAATCCACTGGACAAGATTGAAAAAAACTTACACATTTTAGAAGTTCGAGCCAACTGCAAGTTTCAAACACAACTCTCTTAACTCTACAACCCCTCACCTCCACATTCTTGTATCCATGGCAACAAACTAGTTGGGGAGACAGAAACTAGATACAGATCTTTAGGATCCGTGTTTCTAAACATTCCGTCGCCATAAAAATGCGGTAAACAACTTTCAAGGGCTCAGTGAATTCTGTCACGCTGCGTCCTCTCTCTCCTAATGAGCCAGCTGTCAACACAACTGCTATCTAATGCACAATTACACTATCACTCCTGACACATACAGTACGACAAGCACAACGAGAAAGAACGAAACGGAACTGAGGATTTGACTTTGTCACATTGAATGTTTGTCGCTCGGTGAAAGGGGAAGGGTTAGAAGATGGAAAATGACACATGAAAAGCTAGATATTGGGAAACCACCTAGAGTAACCTACTATATCTCTTGCAACTGACTCAGTCCAGCATCTCTCCTTCTCTTCCCCCTTTCTTCCCCTCCAGATGAGCCTGAGGCAGGAGGACAGTGTTCCCATTCGCCATAATGCAAATGTGAACTTGACAACGGCATTGTGGCCCCTACACTGTGTAAAATCACACCACTGGCATCTTGTTCCCTCTAATTAACTGCTTATCATCCTTGAGGAAAATAATGAGGTTTCTCTAAACACCACCTGTCCATCTCCACCAAATAAACAGGCCGGGACCTCATTCTGCAGCCTGGTGAAACAACAAGCCACTTTTTTATTTTCTTAAGCAGAAATCGCTCTTTGAAACACAAAGCAAATTAATAACTATAGAGAAGTTATTGTGTGTAAATAGACCTCATGTGTCGCCGTGCATGAAAAAAGAGTGAAGAGAATTGACCAAAAAATTTTCTCTGAATGCTGAAGTAATTTTAATTATAACCATGAGGGTGGTATATTCATGATTTAAATGGTAAACGGTCTGCACTTATATAGCGCCTGTTTAAGCCTTAACGGTATTCAAAGCACATTACACTGCATCTCATTCGGCCATTCACACACCAATGGCGGTAGAGCTGCTATGTAAGGTGCTAGTTTGCCATTGGGAACAACTTTGGGTTCAGTGTCTTGCCCAAGGACACTTCGGCATGTGGAGTCGTGTGGGCCGGGATTCGGACCACTAACCCTACGATTGGTGGCCAACCCGCTCTCCCAACTGAGCCACCCTGTTTTTAACCAGATAGTTAAAAAACTCCTGATGTATGATGCACCGTTAATCGTTACCAGCTTAATATAACAGCTCCATAATTGTTACTTCATGTTGTTCAAACTAACCCCATGTTAATTTCTTTCCTCTGTGAAACAGAAAAGTAAATGGTAGATGGAAAAAAGGAAGAAAGAAAGTGGGTTTGGAATGACATCAGGTGAGTAAAGGATGACTATTTTTTGCAGCACCCAGGGAAACTTTTGCACAGGAGATGATCTAAAGATTGAATTGCTTCATTAAGAATGGTGCTTTTGACTCAAAGTGAAAAATGGGTCAGAATGTGTGTTTATTCATTCATTCTTGTATACATAGATTATTGAGTTATTATATAATTAACATTCTGTGGACCACAAGATGTAAGATATGGAGATGTTTATAGCTTATTACCTTAACGATGTGGATAATTCTTCCAAACAGTGGAAGGAAAATGGAGGGAACTTCACAATATTTTGCTTCGGGCAATTATTAGCATGTGTTCACTTCCAATTATGTTGGATGAGAAGTGCAAATATCTCATTAACTTTCGCCTGGGTTTATGAGACTGTTGTTTTTGTATTGGATTTTGGACTATGATTAGCCGACTGATTTTCTATCTAGTAAGCTATCTTTGAATGCTGCTTCAAATCAGTCAATATAAATGAAAGACATTAACCCAGTTTCTAAGGATAAACTATGAGAGGATATGTCAAATAAATCTGGCTGTAATTCTATAATTAAATCCTTATCTTTTTGGGCTTACTGTTTTAATAGCTGTCATCATTTTGATTATGTGATGAGATCACATAAAGAAGGACACTGTGAAAGCAACAATTCACCGAAATGCTAAATGAATGATATATTCCCATTTCTTTCAACAATAACCTGTACACCTAGGCCTACTTATTCACATGATTATCTAATCAGCCAATCGTGTGACAGCAGTGCCATGCATCAAATTATTCAGATACGGGTCAGGAGCTTCAGTTAATGTTCACATCAACCATCAGAATGGGGAAAAAATGTGATCTCAGTGATTTAGATCGTGGCATGATTGTTGGTACATGACGGGCTGGTTTGAGTATTTCTGTAACAGCTGATCTCCCAACAGTCTCTAGAGTTTCCTCAGAATGGTGCCAAAAACATCCAGTGAGTGGCAGTTTTGTGGACAGAAATGCCTTGTTGATGAGAGAGGTCAATGGAGAATGGCCAGACTTGTTATATCTGACAGAAAAGCAAAGGTTAAGGCCCAGTAATACCCAGCGTTCTGAATCACCTCGCACCCGGTCGACCGCGTTGCCTCTCTGAGTATACTTTTCTGACCGCGATCGAATAGGAAGGCATTCGACCCATGCGCACAACAACTGCTATATGACACATTTTTAGTACAGTCGATGGCCAGTGCACAGCCGAGGACCGCATGTGCGATTCAAGAAAATGTAGGCGGCGTGTGGTCAAGCCGTGCGGCTGTGATGATGACACAATTTGCATCACACATACTGTGCATGGAGGAATCCGCAACGCAAGTATATTTTGGCCTACTCAGAGAACTCCTATAGTTTATAGGATGAGTATCTCAGAAGGCACAATACATCAAACCTTGAGGCAGATGGGCTGCAACAGCAGAAGACAACGTCTAGAACTTTATTAGAACCATAGTGTGCCTAATAAAGTGCTGAGTGAGTGTAGTCTCACAAATTAACTGGACTACACTTTTACTTCAGCTTGTGTTGTCTGTCAACAAACTCTAGCCTTGAAAGCCCTAAACAGAGCACAGCATTAAGCCTGTGATAGATTGTGTCACAGTCAGAGGTGCTTTTGAAGGTCTTGTAACGAGAGTGTTGACAAATGGAAGTCATCCATAACCTTCATAGCCTGACAGTACATGAAAACCACACTCCTGAATGTGAGCAGAGTGTAGAGACAGAGAGATGGAGGAATCACCCGTCATAAAACATCAAGCTGTGGGGTTGAGGCCTCCATCCTGCCCTCTCATTGATCAGATGATGACATGAGAACAGGGTATGAAGAAGAGAGAAGAGCAGATGAGAGAAGAGAGAGTTATTCCTTCAACTGCTTGTTTTAGTGATTTGATAGAGCTACTTGTTTGTGAACAGTGCAGAATACTTGTATGCTATTAATCTTCACTAAACAAGAAGGGATAATTGAACACCAAACTGAAAACTTTATCTGTATCTTTTGTCAGATACAGATAACGTTTTCAGTTTAATGTTCAATTACCTCTTCTTGTTTACTGTAGATCAGAAACCCCAAAACACTTACTGTAAATGTGCACACTTAATGTGTCTTTTCTGGCACGGTCTCAAGAGGGTATAACGACTTTAACTAATCTTTGATTGTCAGACTAACATCTCAACCCTCCAGCTCTATGCATCTGATCTCCAACTTTGAGGCTTCATCTTGAATCTCTGTAATAAAACTATTTTCCATTTACTTACTTCAGCTCATTAGACAAAGACAAGACTTTTTGTTGTTAGGTTTATTCCAGGACTTAATCATTGGATATATCCTTAAGATATATCTACTTAACACTTATAATCAAACATGTATTTTCTGTAGTATGGCATTCATTTTCAGTATTCATCATTTCATTTGTATTTATGTATTAATCTTTACAAATTAAAGTTGTTTTTCCTTCTACAAATCCATCTGCTGGAAACTCTGTCTGGCTCAAATTTACACCAGAGGTTTTATTTGTGTTGCATTTATATTTTGTCTTTCAGATCAAATGAATAGTTACAGCAGTCTTTAGCTAGTATGCTGTCAAATAACATCATGCTCAGAGCTACAAAGCTTGGGATGCATTCATCATTCCCAGTCAGCTCCTTAGATCTAAACATACCCCTTACTGTGTTCAATGCCTGGCATAGGAACAACCAAGGAGGATGAACTCCTTGCGTCTTTAAGCTCTGGAGATGTGTGTGTGTGTGTGTGTGTGTGTGTGTGTGTGTGTGTGTGTGTGTGTGTGTGTGTGTTGTGTGTGCATGCGCAGGGGAAGAGAAATGACATAAAGAGAGATTTTGCTAGAGTTGGACTCAAATACAGTGAGCACCTACAAGAAAGAAGTTTTGATTGCATCAAAATCATCTTCTGCACAAAGTCTCCTGCTCCACTACATGTTTCATTGAGACCATCATATTGGCAGTCATGCTTTTAGTCATTTCACAAAAGTCAATTCATGCTGTGGATAGAATACAATTCTGACATCACTTCATAGACTTCAATGTATTCTGCAGCGCTGACGCAAGTCATGTGAAGGACCCTTAAAGCATATAAATATCACCCACTTTTGCACATTAATCATTGCTCTTCAATCACAAAAGTGACCGATTATGGTTTTAAAACAGAGAATTTCTCGGAAAGGTGAGGAGTTTGGATCCCTGAAATAATTATTTTTTTCATGCATTTATTTATTCGTGGAATCTGATCATTTTCCACGGCACACTAGTGTGCTGCGGCACAGTGGTTGGGAAACACTGTGTTAGAGTATGTCTACATAATACATACAACTGTTTTATTTAGATTTTATTTGGATTTAGAACTTTAAAAGCCATAAACTTTTCTGTAAAATATTGTAAACTTCATTACATCTGCTGAATTCATATTGGCCATATTTATTTTATTTATTTATTTTGAGAAACAATCTACATAAAAATAACTATAAACTTTAAAGGTGCACTCAGTAACATTTGTCTTTGTGTCATCTTGGAATTGCACTGACACCTAGTGGCTTGGATGTAGCATCATTTTAAAATAATAGTTTTCAGTTTCAGATGTCATTGTAAAAATTTAGGATTAACAGTCAGACATGATTACTTTAATCAGTGAGAGAAAGTGTCAAATAACAGGACGGATACTGAGATTAAGCGAGTAGTATTCGGCTGGTCATGTGATTCCAACATGGCCGCCCCCATGTGCGGACCCACTCAAAGTAGAATAAAACAGCTTTTATTCTACAATAACTGAGTGCACATTTAACTGGTAAAGAAAAAACATTATTGCTGGGATAATATGCCATAACATATATTTTCTCCTATATTTAATTGCCCTATTTTAAGACCTGTTTAGACATCGTTCAAGTCCATAGTTATGCTCTATTCAAAATGCACCTCTGTTGAGGAATCTGAAACAATCTGTATATTCTTCCACCAGTGAAAGAACAAAGCCTCAGGTACTTTGTGAGTGATATTGGATTCCTATATGATCATATTTAAATGACAAATAGAGTTTTCATTTCTCTATTACCCTGTGCAATTTTAATTCATGTAAACCCTTTAAGCCCAAGGCTTTTTCATGGAAGAAAACATGACATTCCATATAAATTAAAATAAGCCAGGCTTCACACAAAGGCAGTAAACAATGCCATTGACATTTTGACAATGAATGGAGATTCATGGCAAAGCTGTAACAGCAGCCTCCTGCATCTCTGCTGTCTTTCTATGCACTGGACCACTAGTCTTATTTGAATCTTAAAGCAAGTCTTTTCCATTTTCTTAATATAAAATAAGTCTCAATCAGGTTTATTTCCTTCTTTCTTGACCTTAACTACAAAATGACCCTGAATCTGTTGTAGAAGTGTTGATCTGTCCTTGAACTTCTGTAGCTGACTCTTGAGTTTGTGAATTTGTTTTTTCTTGCCTGCAGAGGACGATATTGTACCTTTAAACCTTCACTCTCCCTCATACATGGCCATGTTCCTTTCCACCCTTCTGCTCTTCCACTCTCCTGACATTGATGACCAAATGGCTGTGAGCAGGCACAGTAGGGCAGCGTTTTGTACAAGACACGGTTTTGTGGACAACAGAGAGATTATGTTTGCCTTCTGAAGCATATTTTTACTGCAGAATGAAGGTTATTTGGGGTGACTATAGACTGAAAATAGAGCTTATTCAGAATAGCACCATCTTTGATTTTTGATGGGAATGAAAATGAGGCTGTGAGGTACAGATGTACAGTCTCTTCAATGACATGCACTGTTTAGAGCTATCAAAAAGCTCCTAGATCTCAATACAATAATAATTGTTTTGATTAACTTGTCTACTGACATTTCTTGGAAAGACATTTTTTCAGTGTTCCATCTGTGGATCGATCCAAAAACAATTGTTCGTCTATCCCTCACAGCCTCTGTCATTCCCATAAAAAATCAAAGATTGCGCTGATGTGAAAAATGTGTGTGAACTATCCATAGTTACAGGGCTAGCTCTCAAAAGCTAACCAACCAAACGCTGACTCACTGCATCAGAGAGGAGTACATTTGACAAAGCAAAAAACAAAACAAAAAAAACCCCTTTACATAACATTGGAAATCATTGGGATATTCTCTGCTTTTGACGTTAAAAAATACAGGCATGTGCACAACATTTCGTAAGAGTGCTTGTAATGACCTAACCCCCATGATGGGAAGCCATTTAAGGCATTTAAATGACCACACGTTGTCAGATTATTAAGATTAATCAGTGTATGATTGTAAATGGTAAATGGTCTGCACTTATATAGCGCCTTTTTAACCTTAACGGTATTCAAAGCACTTTACACTGTGACTCATTCACCCATTCACACACACATTCACACACCAATGACAGCAGAGCTGCTATGTAAGGTGCTAGCCTGCCATTGGGAGCAACTCGGGGTTCAGTGTCTTGCCCAAGGACACTTCGGCATGTGGAGTCATGTGGGCCGGGATTCGAACCACCAACCCTCAATGACACTTGACCCTCATGAATACATGGGTAAGTCAAGCATAACATGTACATGGATGGACATTGTGATTTAAGGTTCATTTAGATATATGGGAATGTATACATTTTAGGCAGAATTATCACACTGTGAATTTAACAACAGCTGGTTGAATGTTTTACTGCTAAAATTGGTCTCTGCTTACCAAAATTTAAATCACTGCTGAAGTTGGAATTGATTGTGAATGTATGGACACATGTGATCTACAGTTCCCAGGTGAAATGCATATTTTACCAACCACTTACCCAAACCCCAACCCTAAACCTAACCATCAGTAGAGAAACAACATTTTGAGCAGAAATGCAACCGCCGAATCACACTCACCAATGTTATGCAAACACAATCCAGGTTTCTAGGTCCTAAAAGATGCATGAATAATAATTCCCAAATTCTGTTTATAATTTTAGATGCAGCATGTCACACCATATGTCAATTTCACAAACATATTTAATGTCATGTACCCACATACATTCATAATAGAAATGTTTGGGATCAATTCCTGTAACTTGTTCTTTTATACCTCTTACATATAGATGAATGCAGCAGTAATGGATTTTTCTTTCAAAGCTCAAAATACATCTAAATGAACAGGACTGGTGTGGCCTTCAAGAACAAAAAGTCTGGAGGAGTGTTGGCCATGAAAGGTCAGGAGCACGCCTGTGTGTCTCTACTGTGACATTATAAGAGTCATCATCATCATCAGGAACGAAAACACAAAAGAGGCAACACATATGGAATTGATTTATGGCAATATGGCACTCTCCAAGAGTACAGAAGGTCTCCAATCTGCCTGTGGATGCTAAGAAGGGCAAGTAAAGGTGGCAAAGATGATTATAGTTCACAATTGTGGCCCCATGGCGGCCTATAAAGAAGAGTTAATGGCTTGGTGTGGTGTGAGAGGACTCCTGTGCAATAAAGGCTGTGAAAAGCGATGACTTTTACAGCGTGATGACCCTCAGCCTTTCACACTCCCCCTTTTTCCTCCTTGGCAGGGGTTAGCAAGACTTTTTAGGTTTTATGGCAAATGAAGCAATCTAAATTATGCCACAGTAGTCCTCTAGCAAGTTCTGTCGTGCAGTTACTGTTGCAGTCTGTGTCAAGCTCAGGCCACACGTGCAGCTCAGAAACTCTCTTGGCAGGAGCAGCAATCTGTGGTGTGAAGAAAGATGGCTGGATAGAGGGCTGTACTCTGGTAGAGACAGGAGGCTGCTCAATGTCACATTGAGGTGAAGAATACATACATACATACAGTGTGTGCCAGCTGATGTCTGTGTGATAACCTGAGCAGAGTAAAAGTGTGGAAAATGGAAATCTGGGAGAAAGGATGTGGTGACAGAAGTTTCTCTCACAAAATATACATGCTGCCCCTGCTGAATAAATAGAGTATCTGCTCTAAAACTTTCAGAGTGTAGCAGTAGAGGCTGTCACCTCTCTTTTCCAGTGTTTGGGTAATGACTTAATTAATTGACGGCCAATCAGAGTCACAGCCGATCTATTTAGGGCTGTTGTCTGACACCTGGGGATGTGTTGCCGTCAACTCCGCCTTCCTTTCAGTATCCTATGGGTCATTTGAGCACTTCTTCTCGTTGGCAGTTTGGCTAAGTCATGGCCTGTTGTTTTGGTCAGTGTAAATTTACTCGTTATAAGTGAACTAAAAGACGTTTACGATGTTGAGAACCATAGCACTGACTGCTCATCCCCAGTGAGTGTATTTATCGCGTTGCTGCTTTGGCGTGTTTTGACGAGCCACCTTTTCCCGGTGGGCTGTTGACATGCTGAAGCATTTCTTCTATGGCTAGCGTTGCAGGGTTTCACCTTCTGTTACCTTTGTGTGCGCGTGTGTGTTCTATGCATTGATTTATCTGTTTTCTCCATATTTGCACACATTTGTGTTTTGTTCATTTTGTGTGGATGTTAACTGGCTCTAATTTGTGTCTTGCCCAGTTTCAAGAGTTTCTCAGTCCATCATACTAATAACATTGGTTGTATCAGAATTGTAACATTGTCTTTGTTTTCATTTTAAATTCTTAGTAGGAGCTGGGTGCTTAAAGCAGGGGGACTGGCTTCCCTTCTGTATCTGGTGGTGGTTTTGTCTTCACTGCGTGCTGTGCTCATTATCATGTCATTCTTAGGCACTTAAGTGTGCGTGTGTGTGTGGGTGTAACGATCCATCGATCTGGATCGATCCAATGTTATTGACACAACATGTAAATATTGATATAGACATTTAGTAAGCTGTATCTTTATTTTTATACTCTCATGTCAGCCTCGTCTGTATGCATTTCCGTCAGGTAATGAAGAAACCTTATTACATTCATTTGACATTGAGTGCTAAATATGCCTTTCATGTGGGACACGGATGTGTGTGGGGTCTTTGAAGCCAAATAGTGCTCCGCTATCCTTGCGGCGTGCGCATGCATCAACCGGGCTTCCCACGAAATGTGAGCTCCATTGAAAGGATCTGTGTGAGCGTATGCTCTCATGACAAATGCAGAGTGGCTTACATGTGCAATTAATTCGGGCTTCCATGGATGTCATTGTAAATTTTACCCATTTGAATTTGACATGAGAATTTGCTATTTTAATGTACCATGAAGCAGTTCAACCATCAAGTGAACGTCTTGACCATGCTGACATTCTGAACAGCACTAATGAGGGAAGGAGAAATCACCAGCTGCCCAGCACTAGAATCAGTTATAAGACTTTACACATCAACACTCTTACTAACATTTATTCCAGTTAACTGTTACAGAATTTAGCATTACAACTGTGGAAGTTGTAGCCAAGAAAACCACGGATAGCACGGAGAGTTGGAAACTACGTAAGTACTTTGAATTGGACTAAACTGAAAAATTAGCTGTCATCAATATATTAGGTGAATTAATTTTGTATATTATTTATCTGTATAATTCTTTTCAACATCTGAAGTACCTTATTTTGTTGTGAATGTCCCAATGTGTATAGCGAGAGCTGAATAAAGTAATACAATTATATATTTTTTGCATTTGAGGTAAAAAAAAATTAAGAAAAGTATTAATTGATTGTGTAAAATAGGCACATAATATCGGAATATCGATCGCAGGCTCCTGAATCAAGTCGCATCGTGGCAGACTTTGAAGTATCTGCAAATATCGGATTCTCAATTCTCGCAGGCTAAGAGAATTGATTCAAGATCGTCTCGTGGTGAAACTTCCGATTTACACCACTATGTGTGTGTGAAGCACATGCAATTTGTTGTGTTATCCAGGACAGATGATGTCTTCAATTAGCTGCTTATTGCTGGTAAGCCTCTGTTCATTGTCATATGGGTTCCATAAAGATTGTGTGTGTGTGTGTGTGTGTGTGTGTGTGTGTGTGTGTGTGTGTGTGTGTGTGTGTGTGTGTGTGTGTGTGTGTGTGTGTGTTTTCTAACACCAAGGCTTCCACGATGAGGGCACCCTGGTGAAAGTGAACTCTTGGATTATTCAAAAATCCAAAGTCCTGTCACCTTGTCATGCATGGGCAAACACAAAATATGGAGTGACTTTTGCTTCAACGCTTTCAAAAGGGTAACAAAAGGGCAGGACCTGTCATTTGACCTTCAGTCTTAACACAAGAATTACAAGAGAAGTAAACAGAAGCAAGTAAAATGCAGGTAGGTTTTGCAGGCTGCAGAGAGATTTTCTTGTCATTGTTCTGTATGTCTGACATATTCCTTTGATGTGATGACAGCCAGTTCATAAGATCAAAAAGTAAACAACAATAATTTACTATAGATGATTATTGTTAAACTGCATTTGAACTCTATTGTTTGGGATGGTGTTGGTTGAAACTATTATTATTCTGTTTAGTTAAAGGGATAGTTCACCCCCAAAAAATGAAACCAGTACTTTGTTTTACATTTATGCATTTGGCAGACGCTTTTATCCAAAGCGACTTACAGTGCACTTATTACAGGGACAATCCCCCCGGAGCAACCTGGAGTTAAGTGTCTTACTCAAGGACACAATGGTGGTGGCTGTGGGGATCGAACCAGCAACCTTCTGATTACCAGTTATGTGCTTTAGCCCACTACGCCATCATCACTCCCCATGAAACAAAAATGATGTTTTTAAAGGCAGAATGATAGGGACTGACAACCTTACCAACCACTCCAACCACTCATTCATTAATTTGGTTGTTTAGGTCTATCTTACAGATCTTTCAATCACATTTACATTTACATTTATGCATTTGGCAGACGCTTTTATCCAAAGCGACTTACAGTGCACTTATTACAGGGACAATCCCCCCCCCGGAGCAACCTGGAGTTAAGTGCCTTGCTCAAGGACACAATGGTGGTGGCTGTGAGGTTAGAACCTGTGACCTTCTGATTAACAGCCCTGTGCTTTAGCCACTAC
The DNA here is from genome assembly GCF_025860055.1 of Xyrauchen texanus. Classification (NCBI taxonomy): domain Eukaryota; kingdom Metazoa; phylum Chordata; class Actinopteri; order Cypriniformes; family Catostomidae; genus Xyrauchen; species Xyrauchen texanus. The sequence goes on from NC_068289.1 coordinate 3,051,660, forward strand.
GCCACCACCACTCCAATCAGTACATTTTCATTGTGTATTAGACAACACAAATACAATAAATATGTAATTTCAAAGTAGCAAAAAAGGTAAAAGAACTAAGTATATATACATCTGAAACTTGCTAAACTAATTGGACTGAAAGATATGGCAGGATTGATGTTACCGTGATGACGCATTCCACTCACAATGTCACCTGTTGCCATAACAGCCATTTGCACATCACAACATCCCCCAGCGACTTTCACAAATGAATGGACTGAAGGACCTACAAAAAATCAAGAGCATATATCTATTATTTGAATCAATGTATGCTAGAAAACAACCCTAATTTTCTTATTATTAGTTAATTAATTAATGCACAAGATGCAAATATATTTATATGCTCTGTTTATTTTCATCAACTACTTTCATCGGTCCTGACCAGGTATTACCCCTGATTTAGTCCTAGTAATTAGGAGATAATAAGGTTCTTCAGAGAATGGTTATATGGTAATATCTCAGGACCTTCTGGTATACTGAATAATCTACAGTATTACCTGGTGTCAAAAAGAATTTAAACAGTTAAACTGTGCAAATATATAACATGCAAATAACTCAGTAAAAAAGTAAAGTTAAAAAAAAGAAATCATAAAGGATTTGCTTGAGGCTTATCAGACTCTGCTGGTGATGTCTGGATTGACTAATTCTTTATCTCAGCTGGTGAAATGACATTTTTGCATGGGCAGCCACTGGGTAGATTTTCCCCCTGGAGCCAGCATGCATATTTAATATTGCTGATACACATCGATTTTAATGGCTTGCTTTGAAAAGAAAGAACTTTTCCAGATCCCTAAGAAAAGGGATGGACACACTCTTGATGTTTTGGAGCTTGTCGCTATCTTTAAATGAGAAATGACATAGTGCATCACTTTTGTGAATTAATGCATCACAAAGAATTTTCCAAATGTACAGAGAGTTGTTGGTTGCAAATTTATTCAAAGTAAAAAACTGAAATATCACATTGACATAATAATTCAGACCCTTTGCTATGACACTTGAAATTTAGGTGCATCCCATTTCTCTGGATCATCTTTGGTATGTTTCTACACTTTGATTGGATTCCAGCTGTGGCAAGTTCAATTGTCTGGTCATGATTTGGAAAGGCACACATCTGTCTATATAAGGTGTCACAGCTGAAAATGCAAATGAGGTTCAGCAGCACGGACTGGGGGACTGGTCAGGGTTGAAAGAAAGCTGAACACAGCAAAATACAGAGATGTCCTTAATGAAAATCTGGTCTAGAGTGCGCAGGACCTCAGACTGGGCTGAAGGTTCACCTTACAACAGGACAATGACCCTAAGCATACTGACAAGACAACGCAAGAGTAGCATAGGGACAACTCTGTGAATGTCCTTGAGTGGCCCAGACAGACCCCAGACTTGAACCCAATCGACCATCTCTGGAGAGACCTGAAAATGACTGTCCACCGATGGTCCCCATCCACCCTGACAGAGCTGGAGAGGATCTGCACAGAAGAATTGCAGAAAATCCCCAAATCCAGGTGTGCAAAGCTAGTCGCATCATATACAATAATACTTGAGGATGTAATTGCCGCCAAAGGTGCTAAGTACTGAGTTAAGGGTATGAATACTTATGTCAATGTGATTTTCAGTTTTCTTATTATTATTACATTTACAAAGTTATAAAACTTCAGATTTTTGCTTTGTCATTATGGGGTATGGAGTGTAGATTGATGTGAAAAAATAAATAATTTAAAGCATTTATCATATGGCTGCAACATAAAAAAATGTGAAAAAATGGGTTCAAATCAATACAAATCAATATATATATATTCATATACTGTGAATTTCATTCATTATATATTATACAAAGAAAGAAAGAAATAAAGAAAGAAATGTATTTGTAACAAAAGTTGATTTCAAAATAAAAAATAGGCCACAGAGGCCAAAATTCATATATTTATCCCGCAACCCTATTAAAAGTAATATGACATCCTCTTCTATTGTTTTTCCATTGATGTGACATTAGTGTGCAATGCTTTAATCTTTGGTACTGTGCATCAGCTCTTTGTCTTTGCTTTCTAAGCAAAGGACTATTTTGCGTGTGTGTTTTTGCATCAGCGCCCTAAGGGCAGTGTAATTAACCCTCTATCGATCAGTCGGCGTGCACCCTGCAGTGTGGCGGTTCGAGATAACTGTGTGTCACTTGGCTTCTATATGTGCTCTCAATTCATATTTAATCGATATTCCATTAAAGTTGTGTTGCTACAGGGTGATCTGAGGGAGCCTGATAAAGCAGGCGATGTGGCCTTGTTTTTTGTTCGAAAATTCGGCATGTTTTTGAACTGTGTCGGTTCTGACTCGGGTTGGCTCATGTTGGACAGACAAACAAGAGGAGAATTGGTCGGTAGAATCCTGAGGCCATTGATTACGAGTTTTGCTGTTGATCCTGTGGCCTTTGTCTGTCAGTGGTGATAAACAAATCCCATGTTTTAAATACAGTGTTCCGGGAGACATCTGGAGGCAATGTTTGCAGAGATCAGACGAGGTTTTGCTGTGTTGCCTGATTATCATTCAGTATACAACACAAAGAGGTGTGGATGATAATCCAATATCACCCTAAATAGAAAAAAAACACTAAGAGTTGGTATTATTATGTAGTCAGCAAGTTGGGAATTAAAGTTCTTCATTGAATTTAGTACAGACTAAAACATTTACAGAATATGGACCAGTCTGTATCCTGATAAATAGATCAGTTAAAAAAGCTCTGAAAGAACTGCATCCATTTAGCAGGTATTATTATTTTTTAATCTATGCCCTCAGTATGGTAGCTCCCATGGCATAATTTGTCTGTAACAGCTGCCAGTGACAGGCTGTCACAGAGAAGAGATGACGGTGAGCAGTTTGCTAAATGATTAAACGCTTCTTGCTGTAGGAAATACAAAACAGACCACTCTCACTTCCCTGACAGCAGCTCTGGACACAGCTTTGCATATGAGAGAAATTAATACAATTCAACCATTTAAGCTGTTTCACGAACAACTTGGAAAGTGCATCATCTTAACCTGTTGATACGCCCCCTTTTTGAGCACAAACCATGAAAATGACCTGAACTTAAATGGTTGTATTTACGGGACCCTTTGGAGTATAGACACGGTTGTAGTATCTTTTGAAAGAAGACACTTTGGGCTTTATTTCAGAATTAATATATGTTGTTATTTTTTAAAGTTAGAGAAGCTGAAGTTTATAGTAATGGAAATATTTTGTGCTGAACATGTTTTTATAATCTAAAAAAACTATAATAAAAGTGCGAAGACACCCCAGAAATAAAAGTTCTCAAAGTCACGAGTCTAAAGAAGTTTCGTTTCTAATCTGAAGATGATCGAATAATAAATGAGTTCCTGCAGCTTTAATCTCTGTAAAATCTCTGGAAGTGTTCAGAGTAAAATTAAGCTCCGCCTCTCAGGACGACACTAAATCTGACGGCACTGCTCGACTATTATGAATAAAACTATGCCACATTTTTATAAATAGACTTTGGAGACGGGCTGGTTTTGTTTATGAGACTCTAATATATCAGATCATAAACAGTTTTACAACATGGATGCTGCTCAGATTGCAGTTTGTTGAAGAACGATGACGAAGGGTAATTCTTTCAGATCTCATGTAAACATCATAATAAAGGTATGAAGTCCCGTTTTGATATCGCATGTTTTCATTTGTACTCCTGCACAAATAACTAAACTGCTGTTTCTGGAGTCTTGCTATCGTGAAACAAAGATTGGATATCAATGTTGAACCCTAGACCTTTGAAAAGATGTATCATTTGCTAACATTCATTACATTTATAGACGGTACATTATATACTAAACGTATACAGAGTGACGTCACCACCGCCTGGGGGGAAATGTGTATCAACTGTTTAAAAAAACACCATAACAATGGACACTGATAGTTCAAACTAACGGTGATTTTATGTACTATAGACCTTTTTCAGGGTAGACGCCATACTGAATTTTTATGCGGATGAATACGCGGCTGTGAGGGATAGATTTGCAGTCTGTTAATTGGCATGCACTGCAAATTCTGCTGTAAGGGTGTCGTAGCTCATTTATCTATAAGCTAAATCTATAAGATAAAATGATGGAGAAAGGACCTCTTAGTGCCTTTATTTGATGTACAAAACAAGCCTAGATGGTACTTGTAATAGAAATCAAGTATTTTCAGTCTATGTATTGCACATTTTAATTACCACTGAAGCACGGCAAGTCTTAACTATCACTCTGCTTTTTCCACGGTGATGAACGCTGGCGTTGACGCTCTGACGTGAATCATGAACACAACTTCAGGATTGCTGTAACATATAGTCACAGTCTACAGGCAGATTAATATTGTGGAGGATGAGAGTTTAAGAGATTTAAAGCCCATTGCAATGAATACTAAACCTATGGGGACTAATTCTTTCAATAAGTCATCCTCCCAATTAGACTTTGGGAAATGTTTAATGCTACTCGAATAAGTGATATTTGAGTGCATTTCTATCTTTATATTGTGGAAGGCTTTGTTTGGAAAACGTTAACGCATTATATTGTTACTTGTTTTGTTTTCTTTCCTAAGATGGGAATAAATGCATTTTGACAGGAAAACAAGTATATATATGGTATAAAATTGTGCATTTTCAAAATCTGCGATTAATCACGATTAACTACAAAACACACACGATTAATCACAATTAAAAAAAATACATTGACTGATAGCCCTATGTAAATGATCAATGGAAAGGAGGAGGTGAGAACCGGCTTGACAATATAAATAATGGTTTAATAATAAACTGAAACTTTAACAGACAAACACACACATGACGGACATGTCCGTAAACGATCTCTCTCTCTCGCACGATCCTCTACAGTCGACCTTTATCCCTTTCGAAGGCTTGATTAGCCTAATACGAGACCGGTGTGTAGGATCACGACCCGGCCCCGCCCTCTGCCCTGCCACATTCCTCCCTCGTTCTCTCAGGCAGGGGAGCCCCCAGCATGACGTACACCCCCCTCACTTTCCCTGGGGGAGGGCGTGCCCTAAGCACCGTCTGCTGGCAGGTCATCCCCGTCTACCTGGACGAGGGAGGGGACAAGGGGAGGGAAACAGAAATAATTAAACTGGGGGGGTACTTCCTGTAACAGTGTAGTACCCCCCCAAAAAACACTGTAAAATTTAAAAGAGAGGGAATAGGCCAACGCAGAGCAGCAGTGAGAGAGAGAGAGGAGCGAGAGATGAAAGAAAAAAAAACTCCTACTCGCCAGTTCTCCGATACGCCGCAGCTTGTTCCTCGGCCACTCCTCCACCCTCTATCGGACGACAGCCACGCCTCTCTGGGCGGATCAGAGGCAGACCTCCAGCCCTTGGCGGACGGAACGCCCACCAAGTTCTCGGGGAACAGAAGGGGTCTCCACCCCCCCTGGCAGCAAGCCCCTCCCCGCTCGGGGTTGGCGGTCTCAAACCCCGGCGCGTTTCAGCGGCAGGTTGGAGACTCCTCCGCCCCTGGCAGTTGCCCTGACCGCTCCAGGCGGTTGGTTAGGAGCCCCTTCTCCCCTCGTGGTCAGCAGCCATCATCCTCTTCCAGGCAGCTGGGCTCCTCGTCCCCCGGCAGATGGTCCGGCAGATGGCCTGCTCCGTTGGGGTGGACGGTAGTGGCGAGAACTCTACTACGGCGTATCACAGGTTTCCGGCACCAGTGTAAAGTGATCAATGGAAAGGAGGAGGCGAGAACCGGCTTGACAATATAAATAATGGTTTAATAATAAACTGAAACTTTAACAGACAAACACACATGACGGACATGTCCGTAAACGATCTCTCTCTCCCGCATGATCCTCTGCAGTCAAAGGCTTGATTAGCCTAATACGGGACCGGGTGTGTATGATCATGACCCGGCCCCGCCCTCCGCCCTGCCACACCCTAATAATATTATATGTGATCCTCAAGGAACATTTTAAACAATAAACAAGTCATCTAATAACCCCTTTAAGGCGCGGTCATATTTATCTTTGCACCGCAAAATTCTGTGTGCGAAGAAGGCATGGGAAACGTTGAGCGTGTGTGAAACCAGCAAAAAAAAAATTGGCCAAGCAGATTCTTTATACTCATTACATTATACTCTGTGAATGTGAAGTTAAATAGAAACGTAAAGCTAAAATTATACCCTTGTCCATTGTGAATATTCAGTGTAGTGGTGTACAAAGCATCACCCACACAGAGGTCACTGACAAACCAAGCAAATTGCTGAGAATTCGCCTGTCAAAATTCACCAAACTTGAACTCCATGTGAAATCCTTCAACGGGGAAATTTCAGTGTGCAAAGATAATCGTGACTGCACCTTTAAAATTAAAGTTTTATTCCACTGACACTAAAGAAACTAAAGGTTTACTGTTGGGTTTTGTGTTAAGGAGTAGGGTTAGTAAAATATGCATTCCTGTTACATTTTCCGACAAAAAACACAACTTGCTTTTGGCACAACCCTGTGGATATTTCATCTCTACAACACTTACAGCTTTGGCCACTGGGGTCAGTAGTGTAAATTTCACAGACTGATTTCAGCAGCAGAACATTCAAACTCTAGTCACCAAATCCACAGTGTGATCAGACTGGAAAATGGACCACACTATGGCTATTTAAATGAAGTCATTTTCATTCTTTTCAGTGCAAATATGCCTCTTTCCATGTAAATAAGGCTCATCGTAAACATTTTCGTCTTATTTACAAAACTCAGTGTTGTTTGCCTGATTCAATCAACGTGCGATATTACCACCTGCTTTAACAGCTTTATATAGTTTGTCTATTAGTCAGATAACAGAAAAGTAAGGCGAGCCAGTATTATTAGTTTATCTCATTTAAAGTATAGGTACAGTGAATCTCACACACACATATTTGTTTTAACATTCACAACATAATTAAAAGCTGGCATGTAAATTATGATGCCCTTGAGCCATTTTTGAGTGAGTAGTAGTACTGCAAATGAAACGATTCTGAAAGAAAAGAGGTTGTATGTGTGTCAAGCAGTCTTTCCAATGTACCAGCACCAATTAGCTTTTGGAGATGGGAGGACAAAACTCGGTGGGTAAGCTGGGCTGGAGGTGGCTTTGCTGTCCTCACCTCTCTCCCACTATGTGGGCAGCTAGCCATCTCATTACCACACACAGACCACAGCCTCAAGTTTTCTTCCTTTCTTCTATTTTTGTCATTCTTTTTGCCTGTCTTGGTTTCTTATAGTGGTCCCCTGTTTCTCCACTCACTATAACCATTATTATGTTTACTTCCAAGTGAATGCAATGATCTAAAACATCATCTCCTTGAACACACAAGGAAAACTCCCACAACACAGTTCCAAAGCCTAGTGAGCTCCATCGCTGTGTACTGCCTACATAGACAGCATCCAAACAAAGATGGAAACTCATCAGTGACTGTTAGTAGTACACTCTACACATGCAGTAACTCCATGTGCCAAACAAATAGCACTCCGCTTGTGATGTGCATGGGAGACCATCCATCCATCCATTCATCCATCTTCAACCGCTTACCTGAAGTCGGGTCACGGGGGCAGCAGCTCCAGCAGGGGCCCCAAACTTCCCTATCCCGAGCCAGATTAACCAGCACTGACTGGGGGACCCCGAGGCGTTCCCAGGCCAGTGTGGAGATGTAATCTCTCCACCTAGTCCTGTGTCTTCCCCGAGGCCTCCTCCCAGCTGGACGTGCCTGAAACACCTCCCTAGGGAGGCACCCAGGGGACATCCTTACCAGATGCCCAAACCACCTCAACTGACTCCTTTCGATGCAAAGGAGCAGCGGCTCTACCCCGAGCTCCTCACAGATGACTGAGCTCCTCACCCTATCTCTAAGGGAGAAGCCCCCCACCTTTCTGAGGAACCCCATTTCGGCCGCTTGTACTTGCAGCCTAGTTCTTTCGGTCATGACCCAGCCTTCATAACCATAAGTGAGGGTAGGAATGAAAACTGACCGGTAGATCGAGAGCTTTGCCTTCCGGCTCAGCTCTCTTTCGTGACAACGGTGCGATAGAGCGAGTGCAATTCTGCACCAGCTGCCCCGATTCTCCGGCCAACCTCATGCTCCATTATCCCCTCACTTGTGAACAAGACCCAGAGGATGAACTACTTCACTTGGGGCAATACCTCTTTCCCTACCCGGAGTTCGCACTCCATCGGTTTCCTCCACATGGAATGAACTCGACTTTGTGCCGAGAACCTTAAAACAGCTGTCACTTTGGATGTACAGGGATTGGATCGCCCTAAGAAGGGACCCCCCCCACCCTGTACTCCCGCAGCACCTCCCACAGTCTCTCCCGTGGGAACCGGTCATACGCCTTCTCCAGATCCACAAAACACATGTAGACCGGATGGGCATACTCCAAGGCCCCCTCCATGATCCTCGCGAGAGTAAAGATCTGGTCCGTTGTTCCATGGCCAGGACGGAACCCGCATTGTTCCTCTTCAATCCGAGGTCCGACAATCGGCCGAACCCTCCTCTCCAGCACCTTGAGGTAAACTTTACCAGGGAGGCTGAGAAGTGTGATACCCCTGTGTGGCATGGGGGCGTGGTCGTGTGTCAGTCTGCGGGAGAGAGAGAAAGCTGTAAGGCTTGTCATCCGACCACGCCCCCACGCCACACCCTGTAGTTGGCACACACTCTCTGATCCCCCTTTTTGAAGAGGGGAACCACCACCCCGTTCTGCTACTCCTTAGGCACTGTCCCAGACTTCCACGCAATGTTGAAGAGGCATGTCATCCATGACACCCCCTCCACATACAAAGCTTTCAGCATTTCTGGTCGGATTTCATCAATTCAATTGAATCTGATCCCCCATCAGCCTCTGGCTCTGCCTCTAGCATAGAGGGCGTGTTGGGATTTAAGAGTTCTTCAGAGTGTTTCTTCCACCGCCCAATAACCTCCTCGGTTGAGGTCAACAGTGTCCCATCTTTGCTGTATACAGCTTGGATGATTCCCTGTTTCCCCCTCCTAAGGTTACGGACGGTTTTCCAGAAGCACTTTGGTGCATGGGAGTCTCCACTCACAATTGATGTCAATACAAACAATGCGAGAGGAACATACTCCAAATAAGCACACGCACATTTTTGGTAAAACAGTCTGATTTTACTTAGTTTAAAAATATGTTATTGAATAAAAACTATTTATATAATTGGATTTACTTTTTCACTGAGATCTTTCATTCTTTATAATTCATACTGCTCAAGGTGCTTTGCTATAAAAAATAACAGTACATCTAAATATACTGTAACAAGCAAACCAAACAATGTTGCAGCAAAGACAATAGGCCTATAAATATTACAGACAACACAACACCATAGCCTAGAGTGATGTATGGATCAGCATATGTGCAATCTACCAGTTTAAAAAGAATGAGGATGAGAGCAATACAATTACCAAACAAGTCCCTGCTGAAACAATAATACAAAGATGACCCCATATCACAGAGCAAAGCCTAACATAGATGAGAAAAAACAAAAGATAAACAAACAGTTTGAGTGTGATGCAGCTGCTGTTTATAAAGACTTTATTCATCCACACCAACAGGTGTCAGTATAAAGCCAAAGTTCATTCGAGCAAATAAGAGCAACTTTTTTATTATTATTTTTTTTTTTAAATGTACTGTATCTTTAATTACTATGCCACACACACACACACACACACACGCACGCACACACACATGCTGGCGCAGCTATTCTTATGTGGACTCTTCACAGACATAATGATTTTTTTATTGTACAAACTATAGATTCTATCCCCTAACCCTACCCCTAAACCTATCCCTCACAAAAAACTTTCTGCATTTTTACATTAAAAAAAACTAAACTATAATTTAGTATGTTTTTTAAGCAATTTGATTTTTGGGGACACTAGAAATGTCATCATAAACCACATATATAGCATAATACCCTTGTAAATACCAGTTTGTAACCTAAAAAACAGTCCTCGTAAACCACACAAACCTGCCCAGACACATAGCTAAAAAGAAACAGCATTTCAATTAAATAGTTAATTTTCTAGTTTAGACAATGAAAGCCTTTCTTACGTGTCCTGCTGCAAGTAGTGACCTGTCATTTGTAAATTAACTATATTACATGTTGTGTTATAGGCTCCCTGTTTGCCACTAGGTAGGTGTATTTGAACTTTTGGAGCTTCGAAAGCCTCATGTGGAGTGGTAATCCTGATATGTGATGGGTGCAGCAGCAACTGCCTGACGTGTGATCCCTGCTGTACCACAGTTTCTGCACATCTGTGATAGAGTTAGAAAAAGAGTTGCTCTGTATTACCCTGTGACTAACTTCATTGATGCATGTTCAGTGTGGTTCAGGGTCTGAACATCTGGGAATGACAATGTGACTACAAGGCTCCTCTTTATAAGTGAATCTTTAAGTGTGTATATACAGTATGTATTTGAAATAATGGTCATTATAATCTCTCATATTTGTAGCTCCAATGATTCATACATTGCAACATTCGAAACACAGACAATTCTAAACAATTCTGTCATTTTGAAAATGTATTAAAAGTCCTTTTAAAAACAGGCGTATGACTTAAAGGATAGTACACCCCAAAATGAAAATGAACACAAACAAATATGTTCAGAAGAATATTTCAGCTCTGTTGGTCCTCACAATGCAAAGGAATGGGTACCAAAAGTTTAAAGCTCCAAAAGCACATAAAGGCAGCGTAAAAGTAGTCCATGAGACTCCAGTAGTTAATTCAATGTCTTCAGAAGCGATATGATGCGAGGTGTGGGCAGGGGTGTAGTTTCTTGAGGTAACACCCCCAATAATCAAGTCTAGCAAGCACAACCCCCCACCCCCTGTTTCACAATATAACATCTCCAATGTTTTAACCAAATCTATGCCCTTGGGTGTGGGTAAGAAACAGATCAATATTTAAGTCCTTTTTTACTATAAATCTCCACTTTTACTTTCATGTTCTTTTATTTTGGCAATTTGCATTCTTCGAGCATATCGCCACCTAATGGGCAGGGAGGAGAATGTAAAGTAAAAATGTACTTAAATATTGATCTGTTTCTCACCCACACCAATCTTATCGCTTCTGAAGTTATAGATTTAACCACTGGATTACTTTTACGCTGCCTTTATATGCTTTTTGGAGCTTCAAAATTTTAGTACCCATTCATTTGCATTGTATGGACCTGCAGGGCTGAGATACGAGATGGAATGTAGGGAACATAGGGATGGAATGTTCACCCAAAAATCTAAATTCTATCATCATTTATTCGCCCTCATGTTGTTCCAAACCAGAATGACAGTCTTTCTTCTGAGGAACACAAAAAGAAGAATGCTAGAGACTGACAGCCTCTGTCACCATTAGGGACTTCGAATGCTAAGGAAGAAATGGAGAGTTCTTGCAGCCCTGTGTAAGGCAAACAACCCCAGGCTACTTGCTTTAGACATAAAATGTCTGCTAAAACAGACATTCAACTTTTGTCTCAGTAATTTATTTGCTATTTAAAAACCCAATCATGAATCTTCCTCTAAATATAATGCCATTATGGAAGCGGGGTGCGATCGAGTGCCGATCTGTGGAGAATGAGGTATGGGAAAGCTGAGTGGTTAAGGATTTACACCTGTGTTAACACCTGTTTTGCATTCCCAGTGAGCTGTGAGTCGGAGATAAAAAGCGAGGAGGTGGTGGCATACGGAAGAGAGAGCCGAGCTTCAGAGCTGTGTGTGTTTAAAGAGGTGTTCAGCTGAAAAGCGAGTAAAAGGAACAATAAAGAATTATTATTTGAATGAAGTACGCTGTCTCCCACTTCCTCATACCCTGGAACCAAGGGATTTGTTACAGCCATTTTTTATGCAGAGCTCTACAATGCAAATTTTTCTCTCACATTTCCGAGTGAAAATGATTGTGTGCGAATGTGGAATATTTTTGAAAGTGCGAAAGTGACATCTACACCTGAACTTATTAACTTATATTCACCTTATGCACCAGAGAAACTAGCATTTCTAAAAAGTGTTCAGGAGATGACATAACAACTGAAGGCAGAGTGGGGAAATTTTAAAATAAGAGTATTATGCAGTGTGTATAAGAACAGCGCATCTGTCTGTTTTATTGCATCACGCCACTCATTATTAGGTGGGTTTTTATAGCCTATCAGCGTGCGTTTGTGGGGTATATTAGGGCGGCTATGTGCCGCCTAGATGTGTGCAATGGTCTAATGGCCTCCCCCTTTCTGGTACTGGATGATTCCGCTTCAAAGGTATGTGTTGTTGTTTGTTCAAGCCTCCGAGAGGGATAAAGGCCGACTGCAGAAGGTGCTGCGACGAGAGAGAGATTGTTTGCGGTCAGCTGACCATCATGTATGTGTATAATCACGACCCGACCTGACCCGGCCCACCGACCTGTCACAATCTGTTTGTATATGATAATGTTGGTTTGTGGGAGATTCATATCGATCTCCGTTGGCCAACTGATGCCTTCGTCCAGTCAGACGTTCCATTCTGTATACAGCCTGTGTATTTACATTTACATTTATGCATTTGGCAGATGCTTTTATCCAAAGCGTCTTACAGTGCACTTATTACAGGAACAATCCCCCCGAAGCAACCTGGAGTTAAGTGTCTTGCTCAAGGACACAATGGTGGTGACTGTGGGGATCGAACCAGCAACCTTCTGATTACCAGTTATGTGCTTTAGCCCACTACGCCACCACCACTCCATTATTTGCGGCCATAATTATGGCTGTAGCTCCAACACTTTTGGTATGTGAAAGCATTAAATACGATGGTGATTCAAACTCGTGTGGGTTTCATGTTTTTAGCTTTTTGTATTTGTTTGTTCTTTTATAGATTAACTGAACTGCTCACCAGAAGGTCTGTCTGTATAGAAGCCGCAGGGCTGAACTACACTGCTGTTTTGTTTTCTGTTTTGTTATACATATTTGTTTTTGGTATGTTTACATGATCAACTCTGTCTCTGGCTCCAGAAATGCTGTTTTCTCTCTCACAGAGAGAAGTGGGATCCGTATCTCTGTATGTGTATATCCTGAGCCACAGAGATCATCATTAGAGTTTGGAAATGGTATATATCCGCTACACGTATAACAACTAAACACTTGTATCATGAAAAAGTGCAGTGTGTCATAGCTGTCTGAATGTGATCTTCCAGGTTCAATTAACTTCCGCGGGTGTCGGAAAAAATGACAAAAATGTAAAAGTGACAGAAGTAGAGGGGTGATGCAAACTCACACCATCAATTCTTGGTGAAAAATAATTCCTGTGCTCATAATCCATTTTATTCAACTCTTCTCAGTAGCTTCAATACAAACAGGAAGTTAGATGACAAAATGCGGGTGAGTGGAGCGCATGAAAGGGGCGGGGCTAAATAAGGTGAATAGTAGGCTACTACTATAAGAACTCCTTAATGCATATAACATTATACAGAAAAATACTTTTAAAAGTGTTTTTATACTAGTTATTTTTTCATCAAAAGTGCTGATTTCTCAATTTAATATACGAGCAATCGTGTGGGCATGCAGAGACCGAAAGAGAGTGAAGCAGCATAAGCAGATATACCACGTAAAGACATTTAAAGCAGAGTTTCTTGCTTGTGGTTTATCTGTCAAAATGATGGAAGATGTTTGATTTATCCATCAACATTTTTAAATTCAGTAAATGAGGAATGTCTTAATTATGCGCCACTCACTAGCAAGACACTGCAAAAGTAGCAATAACTGGCGCAATGATCAAAGATCAGAGTTGTCTAATGTCATTTTTCATGTATCAAGTATATTTACATTTATGCATTTGGCAGACACTTTTATCCAAAGCATCTTACAGGGCACTTATTACAGGGACAATCCCCCTGGAGCAACCTGGAGTTAAGTGCCTTGCTCAAGGACACAATGGTGGTGACTGTGGGGATTGAACCAGCAACCTTCTGATTACTAGATTACCAGTTATGTGCTTTAGACCACTACACCACCACCACTCCATGTATATCCTTTGTTTCTGAATACTTTATGAATTACTAATGCTTGTGCATATGTATGTTGTGTGTGACACATAACCAGTTAACAGTCTTTGAAAAAAATTTGGACTGTGCCCCCAAAAATGTTCTCTTAGGTTCACTTGCGCTTCTAAACAAAAATGTTAGCATACAGCCCTTTTATGACACAGTTTGTTCAGGATCCAGGTTGGTACAAGAACGTTTAGCACAGTCATCCTGTCAATTAATGTTCCATCTTGTTAGTCGTGATGTAAACTACATTGACCCTTTGTTCTCATCTGTGAGTCTTCATCAAGACATTTACGGCTCTGTGAGTCTTCATCAAGACATTTACCGATTTGAGCACAACAGAATGAGAAATGTGCATGAATCTATAATTACAGATTATAGTTGAGACTGAACCTTTTTCAAACATCTGTTCCAAATGTGGTTTCACTGTCAAAGTTAATTCATGTTCTTGTATCTCAGGTGATCGTGTTAGCGTATGGAGACTCTGTCGTCTCACTGTGTCAGTGGCCTCCAGATAATGAACACAAATTGAATATACTCCACGAGGAAAGTTACAATGAGAATTAACAAGAGTCTTCAGACTTCAATGTTTATGATTTCAATTGACTCATTATGTTCCAGTTTGAGATTTTGTTTGCATCAAAAATATCACAAACTGCAACACAAATTGAGTGTCATGGCGTGACAAGAGCTTTCTTTGATACGTGACAAAGAGTTTCAGCTTGCAGAAAACAAGAAGTAGTAGTTTTGGCACTTGATCTGCTATTGCATAGTGGGACGCCAGAAATCTCCAAGTGAGTGGACCTAATTGAAATATTCCCTTGGCCTATATGAGTTGCTCATTTGACACAGCAGGACTCTGGTTCCTAGCATGCACCGCAGCATGACTATATCATGTGATCAACTGCTTTTTTGGTCATTAGTGTACTGTTTACTGCGAGTCTTGTGCTTGTTGACCTTTGAGTTATGTGTCATGTGCTGTTAACTGTGTCTCTGTCCTTAAAGGAAAACTGTAATTTACCCAGAAATGAAAATTCTTTAATCATTTAGTCATCATCATGCTGTTCCAAACCTGTATGACTATGATATTTCTCATGAATATTCCGGTCTGTCTTTTCATTACAATGGTAGTTGACAGGGACTCACTTTGATGCTTAAAAATCACAAAAGTAGCCATGGTGCAGCTCGTGAACCAAGTCTTTCACAGCCATACAATAGGTTCCGCTGAGAAACAACCAGATATTTAAGTGATTTTGCAGTGGAAATCTTGAGAAGCTTGCTTGCAGTGGCACGTTTTCATGCAAATATTTGCATTATTTTTAGATATAATGCTTCAGAAGACTTCTGACGTATGACAGAATATGACGTTTGAGTCACATGGACTTCTTTTATGATACTTCGGGGTCATTTTTAAGCTTTAAAGAGAGTATAAAATCTAGTATAAAACAAATACTGTAGAAGATATTTCCTCAAATGATTGGGAGACAACAAAAACAGAATTTATTACCAATGATCTAATGTCTAATAACTGTTTCTTGTGTCTCATCTGCTATTGGTGAAAGATATTTTCACTCTAAAAGTGTGACAAAACCATGCGACACAGACCAATTATCTGTGCAGTGTATACAACAGAAACAAAGGCTCTGGCATAAACCATTTGATATGCTTTGACAATAGAATCAATTGATTCAATATGTTATAAATTCTCCCTATGGAGGGCAAGTTTAGATCTCTACGAATTGTCCTTTCATAGTGTCTAGTGGACATTTCTCACTTCCAGATCTCAGCCCTTCAATCTTTCTGTTTGTGTCTCTTTAATCGGGTGTCTTTGTTTCCAATTGCCTATTTTTTTTATGGAAATTTGGCAACACAGAATTCAATGTCTGTAATTGACAGGGAAAGCAAAGAGCTTTTTGCACCCAAAAATGTTTTAGACGTTTACTGTATTTGGCACACTTCACATGAGCTTTCTTCCCCGTAGACACATTGTAGCAGGTGAAATCTTTGCTCATAACTCTTCTTATAACCTCTTGATGTGACCTTTGTGAACTCTGTTTCCATTTCTTTCCCTTTTAGCTTTTTTCTCTTTACCTGGGCTTCTCCTGAATTGGGGTCAAGGCCAGTTTCACTCTTGATGTTTGCAGATCTGTTAAACTGAACCAGCACTCTGAACAGTTTGAAAAGAGTTATGCCAAAAGCCCATGCGAATTTATATTTTCACCAAATACCAAACAGTGATATTTTTATAGCAACCAATGAAAATGGTTTATAATGTGGATAAAATGTTTGTTAATGTAAAAATAATAGGTTGTGGCAGTAATACATGATTTTTCATTGTATCTTCAAAATGCGCTCTGTATTTTTTTTCTATGGTGATGTGTGAAAGATAAGTGTTAAAATGTCCTGTATCCTACCTTACTGTAAAAGTCAGAGTCTAAGTAATTTGTAGGTTGATTTAACCTAAAAGTGTAACACTGTGGCTCTGGCACTTTTAAAACATTCCTAATTAATAATAATAATTCCTTACATTTATATAGCACTTTTCTAGGCCCTCAAAGCACTTTACATAGCATAGGGATGATGCAACAGCAGCCATAGTGCACCAGAACACCCACCACACACCAGCTATTGGTGGGGAGGAGAGAGTAGAGTGATGTAGCCAATTCAGGGATGGAGATTAATACAAGGCCATGATAGATAAAGGCCAATGGGGGACATTTAATGACCACAGAGAGTCAGGACCTCAGTTTAACATCTCATCCAAAGGACAGTGTGTTTTTACAGTATAGTGTTCCTGTCACTATATTGGGGCATTAGGACCCACACAGACCATAGGGTGAGCACCCCCTGCTGGCCTCCCTAATACCACTTCCAGCAGCAACCTTGATTTTCCCCAGGAGGTCTCCCATCCAGGTACTGGCCAGGCTCAACCCTGCTTAGCTTTAGTGGGCAACCAGGCAAGAGCTGCAGTGTGATATGGCTGCTGAATAATTCCTGACTTCGTCATTAATAATTAAGCAGACAATTTTATCCAATGAGACTTACGAATGAGGAGCATAGCAAACTATTTTTTGTACAAAAGTCACAATATCTGTAGTACCTGTACAGACTGACAAATATTTTTTTTTTTTTACACATTTTTATTATAACTTATTTTATATTATTTTAAGCCATCTTGAGGCCCCGTTGTGGGCCCCGACCCCCTGGATGACAGACATTGCTGTAGTGGACAATTGAAAAATCCCATAAATTCCATAAACTTGCTTTGACGGAATGTTCAAATCGACCAAGACCTGTCACAAAATGTTAAGCTCCATTTACACCTTGCATTAACATGTGTTTCATATCCGGATAGTATCTAGATATTCTTTAGCTGGATTGCATTTACACCTTGCAGTCAAATGCTTCTCCACTATTATTTTGTGATCGGATAGGAATCCGATCAAAATTACCCGGGCAAAGTGGAAAACACTACTTACATATTATATCAGAGGCTGGTAACTGAAAATTCTCCATCTTTAGCGAATTTTAAAAACACTGATGGATAATTCAAATTCTTTCGATCGCTTTAACCGTCCAGGTTTTTCCTTTATTTACATTTTTTAAATTTTGCCGGCGACAATTTCATGTTGCCGAAGCAAATCTTGATATTCATCGCGTGTTCACTGCTTTGCATATTGTTCTCATCTGAAATGCACGAGTGAAGCCTAGTTTTAAGCATAAAGCACGTGATTAGAAAACAGGGGAGAGTAAAATGCATAACTTTATCACATAAGGAATTACTTACGTAGTTGTATCCGCATATGGAAATCACATTGGAGTAATTTTAGTCATCCAATCACAATCCGGTCTGTCTGTAAGGCCTGTATAACCTTCAAAACTATTTTACATTTTTGGACAATGCTTCAAGCCAACATCAAAATGTGTTTTGACAAACTTGTTTCAAATGGACAACAATTGTAGATGGCTGAAACATTGCAGATACAACAATTACCAGTAAGTTGTATGACATATTATTAAATTCTGTTGTTAGTCAAGGCTTTCAGTTTCCAGAGCTCAGACTGTTGTTGGATCGACAGTAGAACAGCATTAGCCAAATTATCAGACCTTAAGCCATATGATAAGCATTCAGTATATTCAGCTCATGAATATTCATATTATAATGGAGTCCTAATTGGAAAGCACCTGGTACACTCAATTGCCACTTAGCCATTTTCAATTCCTTTAATAATACTTGAATGTGCTAAAAGCTGTTGTTCAACATAACAATGTTTTATGCTCATTACAGGTGTAGAGCTCTAGATCCCTCAATACACCTGTGTTGTAATTACATAAAGAACCTGGATAGAGAAACAAAAAAACAGCTGTTATTTTGGGTCAGGATGCCAACCACTAGCTGCCACCCATTGCGCAGAAATAAATAAGCTTGGCATCCTCCCGGAAAAACAAAACAAAAAAACAACTAAATAACAACAACAGTTTTGGCTGTCAAGCACACAGACTCTGCATGTCACCACTGACTTCTCAATATTTTCATCATATATTAAATTTGGTCATGTTGTGTTTAAATTGTGGGGACCAAATGTCCCTTTAGGTTTGGTAGCTCACAGCCTGTGATTGAGGAGACTTCACCACATTCTGTAGCTCCCATTTCTAACCATAATGCAGCATCTTAAAATGCTCTCAATAGTGCACCTCTAAAAGACGATCTGAATATGCTGCAGCATTCCAAACTTCTTTAGCATTCAGATTTTTTCGGACAGTTTTTGCCACAGTGTTGCAGCCCCATTGTTTTGGATTCGAAATTGTCTCCTCCCTTATGTTTCCTGTTGCCCACAATTATCTCCTTCGTCTTAGTAATGTTCAGAGAGAGGTTGTTACCTTTGCACCATACTGCCAGGTCAGCAAACTCCTCTCTGTTTGCAGACACCTCACCACCTGTTATGAGACCAATGACTGTCGTGTTGTCGGCAAACTTGATAATGGCTTTTGAATCATGCCTGGCAACACAGTCTTGGGTAAACAGGGAAGTAAAAGAAAGAGCTGAGCACACATCCTTGTGGGGTACCAGTGTTCAGAGTCAGAGTGGATGACAGGTTTCTGCCAACTCTCACCACCTGTGGTCATCTTGCCAGAAAGTTCAGGATCCAATTACAGAGTGTGTTATTACACCCAGATCCCTGTATTATGGTATTGAACACGGAGCTGTAATCAATAAATAACATTCTCACATATGTGCCTCTTTACCCTAACTGTATTGTGTGAAGGATATTTAGGGGTTGACGAATTTAGACGGGAACCGTTAATGACGGTTAACGACTTCCAGATATAAATGCATTCTGTACATTTTAGAAGGTTAAATCAGTAAAGTAATGTGATTTTGTGTAGAATGTTACTGGATTAAGGAATGTCCTTTTTAAGATGCTGTTTGCTGAACAATGATACATGATGTCATGATGCACAATGTCATGTGATCTGATGAGTCTAAGTGTAGCAAACTGGTTTATATCGGAGGACAGAATCTTGTGTGTCCCTAATCTTTCGGGAACTCCAAAAGTGTGTTATGTCTTTTATTGCTTCAACCTTTGAACTTAGGGCCTCTTTGCAGAGAAGGTTTCAAGTCATATGGGATCTAAACAAGTCTCTTTGTTAGTTTTATTGGCCAGATGTGAGACTTACTGGCACCTGAAATTTTTCCATTTATGACGTTGTGGAATTCCAGGATTAAGATTGGGTAAATCCTATATTTAAATCATGTCATTTAAATTCTTCTGCATGTATAATCCAACATGTGACATGACTACAATTAGAGGTTGTGTTCTATCGTAACCGCTTGATGGATAAAACACCCTAAAAACACCAAACATTCAAAATAATATTTTCATCTTTTTAACCTGCTAGAAAATTAAACAAAATTGAGCCAAATATAATTTAAGAAACAGAGCAAGAGAGAAATACAGATAATAATTTCCGTAGAGGCGGATATATAAATATTGATTGATCAAACCAACAAAAGATTGCAAGTTGTATTATATCTCTTTTCCTCCTAAACACAGACGAGCTCTTTCTGATATCTTAAAATACAGTTGGTAATAAACAATGCATTTTAATATTCGATCATCATCCTAACACTTGTCAATATGGCAAGTAGAATAGATCAAATCAATCACGTGTTCAATGCGATCTACAGGCTGACCAATTTATAAATGAATGGAGGGCCCAATTCCAGCTTCCACCAACTCACTATGTGAGGAGCAACTCCTTCCTTTGCTCCTTCATTGAACAGAATATATTTTATTCACTTTCACTTTTGAGATCCTTTAATGATTTGGATTTCATTGAAATTTGGCTAAATGGCACTTTATTCAACCTGCAACCTTAACCACAACCAGGCTTCAAGTAATCCTGAAAGGTGATTGGCTTGAAAGGTTACATAAGATAATTATTGGTTATTAATGTGGAAGGAGGCACATTTTTCCAAGTAGGTATAGATGCAGGCCAAAGATCTCCAAATGGTAGCAGAATCTCCAAAAGAGGGTGGGGTTATTAAAGAAGGGGATGGGGTTACTCCAAAAATGGTTGTGTCAACTCCAAAAGGGGGCATCATTTCCACACTTGGTTAGGAAAAGGGCAAGATACCTGCACATAACACAGTATACACATCTGTTACACAACACAATGCACACCTAATAGTGTGTTATTAAGAGATGTATACATGTGAGTTCAGTCTGAGGCTAATAAAGTGTGGTGCTGATATATGTATTGTGATCGATTAAGAGTTCAAAATCTGATTGCTTGGGGGAAGAAGCTGCCATGAAGTCGGCTGGTGCGGGTCCTGATAGTGCGATACCGCCTGCCTGATGGTAGCAGTGAGAGCAGCCCATGGCTCGGGTAGCTGGAGTCTCTGATGTATGTCTGAGCTTTTTTCACACACTGCCTTGTATATATGTCCTGGAGGGAGGGAAGCTCACCTCCGATGATGTGTCTGGCAGTTCGCACCACACTTTGCAGGGCTTTGCGGTTGGGGGCAGTGCTGTTGCCATACCAGGCAGTGATGCAGTCAGGATGCTCTCTACAGTGCTGGTGTAGAACCATGTGAGGATGTGGTTGTTCATTCCAAACTTCCTCAGCCATCTCATGAAGAAGAGGCACTAGTGAGCCTTCTTCACAATGGCCTCGGTTTGGACAGACCATGTGAGTTCCTCAGGGATGTGGACACCGAGGAACTTGAAGCTGCTGACTCTCTCCACCGGTGCTCCATTAATGCTGATGGGGCTGTGTTCTCTGTCTTTTCTCCTGAAGTCCACCACAAGCTCCTTGGTCTTGCTGACGTTGAGGGAGAGGTTGTGCTCCTGACACCAGCGTGTCAGAGTGTGCACCTCCTCTCTGTAGGCTGTTTCGCCATTGTCAGTGATCAGACCTACCACCGTCGTATCGTCAGCAAACTTAATGATGGCATTGGAGCTATGTGTTGCCACACAGTCATTTGTGACAGGGAATACAGGAGTGGGCTGAGAACACAGCCATGTGGGGGCTCCAGTGTTGAGGGTCAGTGATGAGGAGATGTTGCTGCCCATTTTAACCACCTGACGTCTGCCTGACAGGAAGTCCACAATCCAGCTGCACAGCAAGCTGTTTAAGCCCAGAGGCCGTAGTTTCTCATCAAGCTTGGAGGGCACTATGGTGTTAAATGCTGAGCTGTAGTCTACAAACAGCATTCTCACATATGTGTTCCTTTATTCCAGGTGGGAGAGAGCATTGTGTTGTGTAGATGCAATGGTATCATCAGTTAAGTGGTTGTTGTGGTATGCAAACTGCAGTGAGTCCAGTGAGGTGGGCAGCACAGAGCAGATGTAATCTCTGATTAGTCTCTCAAAGCATATGCATTCATTTTCATCACTTGTGATTTTCATTACCTGTCTCAATATTGCCTCATCAGTGACACTGTTGTTGAAAGTAGAGGTTTCAATTCACTGCAAATTTCTTTATTTTTGTGCCCAAGGCCCTGATATATTGTACGTAGGAACACATCTTGATTTGTGGTGGGTCCGTACTTTACATCAGCATTTGTCTGCTTGGCAGCAAAGAGGATTTTCTGCTTGAGCCCAATGACTTGAAACTGGAATTGATGAGGTGTTTCTTGTTCACTTTGTTTTGTGTATATTAGCTCTTGAAACATCTCTGTGCTGTTTCTATCCCCTAAGTGTGACTGGAGAAACCCTGGAGTTCATTCACTGTCATATCTTCCTTGTTCATCAGCATGTCTTTGAAATTCTCAGGCATTATGATTCGTAGAATACCTCTCCCTATCTCTGTATCACTGAAATTCTCTTTAATACCATCCTCAGTATGCACACACTATTGTACGTGATGTCTGAAGTGTGATCTCCAATTTGACCACCATGTATTTTGAATTCACAGCGCTGGAGGTAGGACAGGTCTTTAAGTAGACTACCTTTTTAGGTGTTGGCCGTGTGGTATTTTCAGACAGGTTGCTAAGTTATGTTGTGACATTATTCTATTTTACAGGTTGTGTTAGTGTTGAGATGTTGCAATGTATTCATGAAGTTTCTTACTCAACTCTTCATTACTTGAAAGCATTTAGTGTATGTTTGTATCTGGGATGGCACTTGCTGCACTAACTTCACCTATGTCAGATAACATGGAGGGTGATGCTCTTTGGACAATATCAGTAGTGTTGGTGTGTTCAGTAGCAGTGTATGGGTGTACTGAAAGTGTGACTTGTGTATTATCAACATCATTAGGCATACAAACAGATTCAGTGACAGTACAAGTCTGCTTAAAGGAATCAGCAGTCTCTTGCAAGTGCAATTCACTTATACCTCTGTCCTCCAACTCTAGAAAGTGCTTACTAGACATGTAGGCATTGATGTACTCAAAGCAGCTCTCTTGATCTTCAGAGTTTCGATAAGAATGTCCTTCTCCTGATGATGGACTAATGATTTTGGTGATATGGAACAGTTCATTTGTAGACAGGGTGAGTAGGATCTTCCTGATGTCCCACACCAGGCTCTTCCTTACACTATCTGGCATGACAACACTTTCCACGATCCCTCACGTCAGACACCAGAATGGAAAATAAGTATTTTCTTCTTTACTGCAGGCCCTGGATCACAGCAGCAGCATCCACTTTGCAGTCACTGGTGTTCCAAGTTGCAACAACAGCACTTTGTTGGTCCCAAGGATCCTTAGCATAAGGAGCAAATCCCGGATGAGCCCCCACAAATCTGTTGCAGACCCCAACCAAGAGGCAAAGTCAACAGATGAGAAATATGTTAAAACAGGAGAAAATAAGGAGGGCGGGTGTAACGTTGTCTATTCGTCTCAACTAAAAAATTTTTTCTTAATGTCAGTTTGTTTTCAAAACAATAAAATTATCTATTGCAATGCTCTTTTGTCATCTTTTTTCACTCTTGTACATTCTTAAATTATTTGTACACAACATAATCACAGTCTACGTAAAATCAGCTTTTCACATCATCAGTGTTATCCTTTTTCTTCAACATGAATTAAATCCAAATTGTACAATAGTTAAATTTAGACCACATTGACAAAGCTTATTAATTAATTTAACATGACACAAGTACAGAATATTCTATATATGTATGCATTCACATATATCTGAGACACTCTGTATGAATATTAATTCTTTTCACCTTTTAAAGTGTCATATGTTTCAGTTTATGTGCTTTTCACAGCATATAACATGTCTCTTAATTAAGGGCAATACTTCTCATAGACCTGTTTTAAACTCAAAATTGAGCAGATGAACCAAGCATCACATTTAAACACATTATTAAATCTTCTTTTAAAACAACTGCAGCCTTCAACAGCTAACTTTGAACATACTTGAGCAACATGAATCGGCATATTTACATCAAACTCCGAAAGTCATTTTAAGGAGGCAAACACTGCTTTACCTGCGATCTCCCGAAATCCCTCACCAGATGTGAGAATATCATAATAAAAGTCCCTCAGTTCTAGTGCACTTTGCAACCTTTTTAACTTATTCTGTATAAATAAATTCCTGAACATTATGAACATCACTTTCTATCAAGAAATACAATCCGGAATATTACAAATAAAAATAGCACAAATGTGCACATACTTTGGGTGTGTCACAGATAGTGTGCCATTGTGAGCAAGGCCATAGACTCATGTGCACAGGGCTCGTGAATGGGAGCAATGATGCCCGATGCATGAAATAATCAATCTTTTGAGTCGGTTCTTCTTAATAAATTTGTCTAACGTGCAGGCCGAATTGTTAGAACACTTCATCACACAGTAAAACAATAACTGGATGACAGAAGACAGAAAACAAAAGCAACGATGAATGAAGTGGATATTTACTTATAATTCATTGAGACAAAACCTGCAACTTCATTCAGTCGTTTGCCAGTGATGAAGAAGGTCATGTGCGAGTGCGTGTGCAGCTTGTGAGCGATTGTCAACTGCAGGTACAGACATTTTCTAAATAAAAGTGTATCAAAATACTAACATTACATGAAAGTACTTAAAAGTGCCAAAAATGACCAAGTCAATACCATGTTTATTGGACATGTTCCTTTGGGTAGGCTACCATTATATATTATAAAAATGCCAAGGTTTTACCATATTGTACGATCACTGTACTATGATACTGCCACGGCAGGCTTTTGAGAAAGGTAACTTTGATAAACTTCATCTTGTGCTCTGTAATGCTACACAATATATGAAGGCTACTAAAGAAAAAATTCAAATGATACTCACTATCTGTTGGTACTGATATGCCACTGCTTGAAGCAAATAGTTCAGTCTGATCTCATGACAATTACGTGATTATGGCCGCATTTTTGATAACAATAATGCTGTGCTGTATTACACGTTTCGCTGCAGTTTCCCAGTGAAATGTCCAGCAGGGGGTGTCAAAAGCAAGTAAAATTCTGTCGTAATCAGACAAGGTTTTTAAGATTTGGAGTATTGGTGTTGGTGGTGGTGTAGTGGTCAAATGCACATAACCTTACCATAAACCAACACTTAAACCTAAACGAAAGTGTCCTAAATGCAAATGCGACATTAAAAGCACATTTTCTGAAGCAACCATGTCAACGCTGTTTGCAAAAATTTTGTTATAGTAACATTCATTCTATGAGACTAGGTTGAAATAGTTTAATTTATGTCATTTTAATTCACTTACTGATGTATTTATTGTATTCATAAATATATTAGCATATTGCTTCTGTTAAGCAGAATAAAACAAGTCAAAGAAATAACAGTTTGGTCAAATATAAAACTTTGACTTGTAGGGCATAGTAGTCTAACTCCCCTAGGTCCCACCGTAGCGATGACAGAGGTGAGTGCAACTGGGCGGTTAACTTTCAAAGAGGGAACTGTAGTTTTCTTGGGGATAGGAACAATAATAGTTTTCTTGAAACATGTAGGAACTATGGACTGGTTCAGGGAGATGTTGAACATGTCCAAGAAAACATCTGCTAGCTGATCTGGCCTTGGCCAGGGTCTTTGCATGAGTTGAGTCTTTTTTGAGCACATCTGCTCTGGACAATTTCAGTAATTGCTCTGCCTGGTTTACAGATAACCTCCTAGCCGAATCACTATTTTCAAATACACTTCAGAAAACACATACACATAAGTTGAACAATGAAGAGGCCAAACAGAGGTGTACAGTGCAGAGCTCATTTCATTTCATACAGCTTTATTAATCCCCAAGGGGGCAATACATTTTGGGCACAAAAAAAGACAAGACAAGCAATACCATCCCTAAACGTAGTTAAATTAGTGACATGATTATGTGAAAATATGTACTTCAAAATAATAAATAATAACATGGGTAAATAGGCCAATATACACAATAAAATGTATGAGTGCCAGGGACACATTTTTAAATTTAAACTCACAGCCTCACCAGTCACTCACCTTAGTTGAGTTTTACCTTTATTGTCTGCAAGGCTTCACCCAAGAAAAGTAACTTGTACACTAAACTGTAAGGCTGCAGGTTGTTCTAGAGAGTCTCAAAAAGTTTCCATCAAAAAAGCGACTGGAGTTATTACATGCACTGTTATGTGACCCTGAATTTCTCAGACAATGGGATTCATTATAACGAAGGACAAAGAGAAGATTATCGCTCCTCCGCTGTGCTTGTTTCCACCAATGCACAGGAATTACTGAAGCTGTAAACAGATTTTGTTCATCTACAATAGTGGTGGTGGCGTAGTGGGCTAAAGCACATAACTGTTAATCAGAAGGTTGCTGGTTCAATCCCCACAGCCACCACCATTGTGTCCTTGAGCAAGACACTTAACTCCAGGTTGCTCCGGGGGGATTGTCCCTGTAATAAGGGCACTGTAAGTTGCTTTGGATAAAAGCATCTGCCAAATGCATAAATGTAAATATAAAGATAAGAAAGACATATGGCTAAATTCATGGAAAAGTAGTTTTAATACAGTTATCAGCTAAATATATTCTTTAAATGTCATAAGGGTGATCAAGATGACATTGCAAAGGGGTCAATCAAATTCATCTTCTCCTCAGTCAAACAAGATCACTAGTCAACAGGGAATGAAAACCAAAACAAAAAAGCAGAACGGAACTGAAAACCAGGACAAGAACAAAGTGAATTTCAATTGTTCCACAGTGAAAATATTATTTTTAAATGCTGGTAACAGGTTGTAACTGGTTCATTTTTCATATTTGGTTCATATTTAATGAAACTAAAGGCCAAAAGGTTTATCACAGTATTTGGAATTGCATCTCTTCATGTTGCCTGAAAAAATGAAACACGTGTTTAAACCTGAAGGAAACTGCAGCATCACACATTTCTTAATTGCCCATTGTGGATGTCGTATTCTGTGAATGAAGACCTTTTTAAGAACTATGTATAATTACTACATACAGTATACTTGTACGGCTATTCAGACACAAGGGAAACATTACTAGATGTAAAAAAGTGCTTTTCAGTACTTTTCCAAGTCTTCAATAATTATTGTTAGATATGATGCATTAATAATGATTTGACGCTGCCGGTTTTTGACTCAGAAGCTCATCTTTAATTAAAGTTTTACTTAACTGTTAATTAACTCTATGCTTGTTACGATCTCGTGATGAATCACTATTTTTTGTTTTGTTTATTTTGAAGCATGAGGCTTATTTTGAGCTTGTTTTTCCAGACAAGATTGCTTTTTTCTCTTGTGAGATCTGGCAATGCTGCAAATGGTATTTCACCCACTCCTTAGTGCAGAGGACTGCCATTCTGTTCTTTTATTTTGTTCCACAATAACAGTTACCGTTTCGACAGGAGGCTGCAGAACTTTTGAACTGGAATGAAAAAATACAGTTTTTGCTCAGAATGAACCGAAATGAAAAACATTTCGTTTTTAGTCCCTGCAAGTACAAGTGAATAGCCTTACACAACATTTTGTTTATGTCTTGGGTGAAGTCTTACAGACTGAAAGTCCCCCGGTGGCTATGCAGTGGGTGAATATTTCATGTGGGCTTGACCACAGACACGACAAGGCAAGCATTGGCTGAGGCAGCTCTATCATGTCACTAGATTGGAATGTGTAGGCACTTTTAGATCTGAAAGACTTAAGCAATGGCGTAGGTTACATTTGAACTTTGACATGTAACTACCAACATCTAAATTGGCAGTTTACAGTGCTTGAATGTGTCATTTAGCCCCAGTGAGGGAACAACAGATGGTAACAGCATTTTAAATGTCTACAGATTGTCCTTTATATGGTTATACTGCTGTTGTACATATTCAGTAAACTATATTTTATATATATCTTACAATAATGCAATGCATCAATGAGGCTAAAATTTAAAGATGCTATTTACTTTTTCATTAGATTTGTTGAGGTAGAAAGCCTCTTACATTGGAGCACTAAATCTATCTATCTATCTATCTATCTATCTATCTATCTATCTATCTATCTATCTATCTATCTATCTATCTATCTATCTATCTATCTATCTATCTAAACCAACCAACCAACCAACCAACCAACCAACCAACCAACCATCCAACCAACCATCCAACCAACCAACCATCCATCCATCCATCCATCCATCCACCCAACCATCCAACCAACCATCCAACCAACCAACCATCCAACCAGCCAACCAACCATCCAACCAACCAGCCAACCAACCATCCAACCAACCATCCATCCATCCAACAAACCAACCAACCAACCAACCAACCAGCCAGCCAACCAACCATCCAACCAACCAACCAACCAACCAACCAACCATCCAACCAACCAACCAACCAACCAACCAACCATCCAACCAACCAACCAACCAACCATCCAACCAACCAACCAACCAACCAACCAACCATCCAACCAACCAACCAACCAACCAACCAACCAACCAACCAACCAACCAACCAACCAACCAACCAACCAACCAACCAAATAAACCAACCATCCAACCATCCAACCAACCAACCAACCATCCAACCAACCAACCATCCAACCAATCAACCATCCATCCATCCATCCATCCATCCATCCATCCATCCATCCATCCATCCATCCATCCACCCAACCATCCATCCAACCAACCAACCAACCAACCAACCAACCAACCAACCAACCAACCAACCATCCAACCAACCATCCGACCGACCGACCATCCGACCGACCGACCATCCAACCGACCGACCGACCGACCGACCGACCAACCAACCAACCAACCAACCAACCAACCAACCAACCAACCAACCAATCATCCAACCAACCAACCAACCATCCAACCAACCATCCAACCAACCAGCCAACCAACCACAGCACATTTATTTAAATATCTACACATACAGTACATAGACAGGTAGACAGAGAGATTCGACAGACAAACAGATGGACAGACAGTGAGACAGTCTATGTGAAACTATTGGCCCAATTATGCTAGTTCTCAGAAGAATATTTATAGCCCTAAATTATACTGACATTGAGTAGTGATGTTTGAGACCAATCATCCAGCTTAAAAATGCTTATTGAAAATGACTGTTTGCTGAGCAGTAAATGCCAGTCATTAGGGCTTCAGTATTGATCAAGTCAATGGTACTCCAGTGTTTGAAATCCATGAGAGTTCTGCATATCAAGCTCGAGTCTACCAAGTCAGCAGCATAGTTTGATGGAGTGCTACCTTTAACGAAGGGAAAAAATATGAGTCATCCACCTTGTCACAAAACCACTGCTGAGAATCTTTTGACTCAAACTCTTTCTATTTTTTCGACCATTGCCTTTAATCTGTCGCTTTCAGCAGCAAGCAAGCTCAGGCCTCTTTGAGCAGTTTCAACCCGCCTTCATCTCACAGCTGGGAGATCGAGCTCTTCTTTTCGCTGCGATCTGTGGGCTTCCAAAGGTCTTGGTGGCATAAAGGCATGAATGAAAAAGCAGCAACTTGGAACCCTGTCAATCAAAAATAAGCATTGCCTGGACACTGCAAGGAGACTGTTGACTTTTCTATATAAAAAATAAATAAATAATAAAATAAAGAAGGCAGACGAAGTGTATGTGCTTTGAACATGCCAACATTAATCACTCTAACTGATATTTTTGCCTCTCCTTTCACCTTCAGTTTAATTAGGTTCACTAAGTAGTCAGGCTCATCAGAGAGACAGCAGTGCATGCTTTTCAGATTAAGGCATAGAATAGGAATAAGTAGGAGGAATAAAGGATACAATGAGATGATGAGGAAAGAGGTGTTGATTGTGTTGGATAGTTGAGGGAATGGGGGTTTGCAGACTAAGAGAGTACAGATGGCAACAGAAACAGAGCATTTCACAGAGGGAGATGTTACCAGTTACTTACAATAACTATAATATATATATATATTTTTTTTTTTTTATAGATATCAGCAAACTAAAAAGATACATGATGTATAACATTGCAACCATTGTCATTTACTTATTTTATGAAATAGCTAACAATTTTGTATATTGATTATTACAATTTAAAAATATATTTTTTAATAATAGCAATACTATTATTGATTACTTATGTGGATATAAATGTGGATGTCTCTTTTTTTAATGGAACATTTAGAGTCAGTATTCATAATGGACTTCTGAATCCATATTCTGTAGTAATTATCTCAACTTGTTCAGAAAATCAAGCTGTCTAATCAGCACCATGGACAGCACATTTAAAATTGGGATAAATATAATACTTACCTCTGGTTCAAAACCCTGTGTTTTGAACATAGACATTAGATTTAATTGATTATATTTGAAAATAATAATCATATTAATATTTACTCCATGTAATATTATAAAATCACCATGCATCATTATAATAAACAATAAAGTAAAATTAATGAATATAATAAATAATACAATAAGCAAGCATAGCTGAATAATTAAATTAGACCAAAGTGATAATTTTAAACCAAGCTGTTTGAAGGATATTTGTAGATATAACCATTTTTTATATATAGCTTTTGACCACTATGTGATGCTTGGGCCCTAATTTTGGGGGTCAGATATACCAACTTCATGTAAGGAAGTATTACTGTACATCACTGATTACACTCTAAGAAAAGTGGTATAAAAACATAAATACAATTGCTTATATTACAATACAATTCATTATAACTTTCCTACCAATAGGTGGCGCTGTTCCCAAATGTATGTGGTGCGGTCAGGGTGTGGTGACAATGACAAAAGTTTACTGTCAATACGCCAAAACGTTGCCGAGATACAGTCTCAGATTATTTTTGGCGTCATGCCATCTACTTTGTTGATATGTTATTTGACACCCGTTTGATCGATCAAAAAGCATTTGATAACTTTTTGACGTGTCCCTAGATAAGTGTTGTAGTACTCGAGACCGGACTCAACCATATTTTCATGGTCTTGGTCTTGTCATGGACTCGTGAGCATTTTGACTCGGTCTTGACTCGGACTCGATCTTAATCACGAGTCCAGACGAGTCCCTTTTCAAAAAATATATAGAGTGAAAGCTTCGATTTATCTGACAAACATTTTTGACTGGCCTTATCAGAGACCTTGACATTTGTCCTGGATTTCAATCTGCTGTATAGAATCAGATTCACAAATAAATCATTCTATTGAGTCAGTTCTTCATAGCGAATTGGCCAAACATGTTAGCAGATCTGAATCGAGTCTGATTCGTTCAGATTGGTATCTCACTGAATAATTAGCAGTAGATTCTCACCCATTAAAACAGTATTGGGATATATTAGAAAACGGAAAACAAACCAATCGTTGGATAAAAGTTAATATTTACCTACAGTCAACAAAAGACATGAGTGGCCGCTCTGCCGTCGAGGGTAGTGAGAGCAGAGGAGCGAGGAAGCCTGTTTCAGGCAGTAAAAGGTGCCCTCTACGGCTTCGTCAACTCGTCATGCACCTCCATGCACCTGTGAGCGGCGCCCTGACCCGAGGAACCAATCGTCTAGCCATGAGGGGTGGGGGGGGGGTTTCACTGAGGTCAGATCAGAGGTTTCAATTTGTCATATCTATCTACCAGCTTAACTCAACAGATCAACTGAGAACGGAGAATCATCAATACTGCTCAGTAGATGAAATCAGGGCTTTTCTGACATTTTGGGCTGATGAAAATGTGCAACGTCAGATTGAAGGCGTCTGCCGAACTTAAGATGATTAAGTATATTGTCGCAAAACTCATTGGCATACAATATTAATCACTAGAAAAATTTATTTGGGGAAGCATATCTCACAGGAGTCACAGTAAACATTTTTGAAATTATCTTCTTTCAATTGTATCATCTTATTTGTCTTTTCCTGTATTACCAGTGGAGGGACACATATGTTGCTTGTATTTCCTGTTTACTGCCACCCTTTGCATTCCAAGACTGTAATTCTTTATTTAGTAGGAGTCTGTGCTGTCATTTGGACCATCATCATGACCCCACATAACAGTCATTCATCACAATAACTATAACAACATCACAGCTGCTTGTCTCCATCTTATAGCATGAAAATAAAAAGGTTTCTTGATGAAACAGAATCATCAGAATTGATGTGAGGCATGTGACATCTGTCGTGGAATTTTTGTTAATCAAAGATCCATCTTGGAGTGTGATGATTCAAAGCCTTCATTGCTAGAAGCTTCAGGGGAATTCAAAGACTTGAGCATACACACAACATATTAATCTTATAGAGTTTTCATTGTGGCAACACATTGCTAAGAAAACATCAGGATACAACTCTTCATCTAATCCTAATATATACGCTTACTCGGGCTCAAGAATATACAGTAAATGTGCTTGGTCTGTCATTCTATCTTCTAAAACAGAGCTTTCAGCTTTGTAGGATGTCTAGTGGACACATTAAGTGTGCATCATTACTAAAGATTATTCAAAAGAGAGACAGGATTTTATATCTGTTTTTGCAACTGCCTTTGTAAACATAATGTTTATCCATACCTTATGTTGAAAGATTTGTTGGGCACACACTGGTGTAATGTTATTCACCAGATGACTCAACCACTCTGTTCAAATAAATAATATAGGTAGACATACTGTTTATTGATGCTTAGTCAGAGAGCATTGCGTGCAATGCAATTTTCATGCAAACTATTGTGTGGAGCATGCATGAAGAATTGAAAAGCCATATGTAATGTGAAATGTGAAATTACAAATGCGTTCAGTATTCATTGACCCATGTATGTGCTTTCCATTTACAGTAAGCAAGCGCTTACCTAACCAAAGGGACAAAATAAACTGCTTGATAAAATAAAAAAACATCTTCAAAGTTCTGGCCAACATTCACTTGCATTGATTGGACTCACAGAGCTGAGATATTTT
The DNA here is from genome assembly GCF_025860055.1 of Xyrauchen texanus. NCBI lineage: Eukaryota > Metazoa > Chordata > Actinopteri > Cypriniformes > Catostomidae > Xyrauchen > Xyrauchen texanus. The sequence goes on from NC_068289.1 coordinate 3,084,529, forward strand.
TCAAAAAATCTTAAGTTTGTGTTTAGCAGAAGAAAGAAAATCATACACATCTGGGATGGCACGAGGACGAATAAATTCTAAATGTTCCTTTTTGGGTGAACTATCCCTTTAAAATGCATCTGTGGAGCGGAGGGGGGCGGGGCTGGGCTAGAAAGTCGCACGCCCGGTCCCCTATCGGCTTGATGGGGCGCGTGAGGGATAAAGGCGGTTCGAGAGAGAGAGAATTACGGGCATGTCCATCAAGTGTGTGTTTATGTTTGTGCTTTTGGTTTGAGTTTCATTAAAATATTATTTATATTGACAAGCCGGTTCTCCTTGCCCATTACATTGGTGCCGAAAACCTGGGAAGGAGGAGGGATGCCCGTCGCAGAGTCCTCGACACTACCGTCCACCCAGGGGAGTGCCACTACCATCTGCTGGGTGACGGAGTAGCGGTGAGTAGGGACTGGATTCCCTGACCTCCTGGAGTGATGGAGCCGCTGCCAGGGGCGGAGGATTGCCCTGCCGTCCCCCAGAAACCAGAGGGGTCAAGGTTAGACCGCCGTCCGCAAGGGGAGGAGGGAAGTAACTCTCCGATTGCCTGGAGCGGTAGGGCCGCTGCCAGGGGCGGAGGAATGTCCCCAGGTGCCGCCAGAAAAGCGGAGGGGCGTCCTGTCCGCTGGGGGTCGGAGATTTGACTCCGGTTCGCCCGGAGAGGAGCGGCTGTCGTCCGCCAGAGAGTGTGTAGTAGTGTTCGAGGACCACGCGACGGTAGATCAGAGAACCGGTGAGTGAGATTCTTCTCTCTCTCCTCTCTCTCTCTCTGTCGCACCGTTGGCCTTTTCCCTCACCTATTTTTTGTTGTTGATGTTTTCCCCTCCTGTCTCCTCCCAGGTCGAGTAAGGCGGGGATGACCTGACGGGGCGCAAAGCACGCCCCTCCCCAGGGAAGGGGGGGGGGGGTGTAGGTCATGCCGGTGGCACCCCGGCCTGAGGTAACAGCGGGAGGAGTGTGGAGCGGAGGGGGTCAGGGCCGGGCTAGAATGTCGCACGCCCGGTCACCAATCGGCCTGATGGGCCACGCGAGGGATAAAGGCGGCCGGTGACGACGGGAGAGAGAGAGAATTACGGGCATGTCCGTCATGTGTGTGTTTATGTTTGTGTGTTTTGGTTTTGAGTTTAATTAAATTATTATTTATATTGACAAGCCGGTTCTCGCTTCCTCCTTGCCCATTGTAACTCCCTTACAGCGTCATCTTTAACTTTAGATTAGCAAGCCAGAGATTAATTTGCTTTGGCACCACCTTTATATAGAAGCATGTTATGCTTCTTCTGATTTGGATGCAAAGTGTTGTTCTTTGGCTTGACATTGGCTGTATAGTAATTCAAATTGTTGTGACCATCAGCATTGCTTTCGTTCAGTCAGTCTACCCGCTGATTGGCTGGTGGTGATGCATGTACTTTCTTATGTCAAAACCTTTCCCCTTTTCCAGTTTAATGTGCACTTACCACTAAAAGCAAGCTATTCATAGTTTTCCTCCCCCAAAAGTGTAAACATTGTGGCTCTGTGACTCTTTAAAAACATGTATTTATTTTGTAAGACATTTAAACCAACACCTTACTTTCTAGCTCATTCAATGGTGTGAGTTTAAGGTATGGCTACAGATTACTTTTATTTAGCTGTTATGTGTGGATACATCGATCAATGGCAGACAACACAAAAGATCAAAAAATATTTGAGCCAAACTTGGAATATTTGCTATAAGAAACAGTCAGAGAATGACATGAAACTAGAGTGAACATTGTCATCGCATTTACAAGGTAGAGGACAATGGAGACGTCAAACTTGGCAAGTTTCTTCTCGACAGGTAAGCTCAATAATTACTACAGAAGTTTGCTCTTATTAACGGGCTCCAAATAAATTTGTAAGATGCTCAGAATATGTATCTTAACACGCATTACTTACGAGGCATCTAAACAATCTGAAAAGTGTACAAGTTTAACAACAAAAGCATAACCTGGTGGTCCTATAGAAATGATACGGTACACTAGAGAGGAGACCGCGGACTGTTCTTCTTGAATGGATGTCTATGGAGGAGATGCTTCAGTACGCTGAATAAACTTCTTTTGTGAGAAAAAAGTTAATCAAATGAATTGACCGCATGTCCGCTAATCTACAACATGTTTTACACTAAAACAAATCCACAACTAAGTGTGGAGTTTACTACAATAAAATTGGTTTTTTTATAAGACACAGACAATTTTTTAACAGGTCGGTGACTGTCTACGAGCTACGATTCTCCCCTTTAATTTGTATGGCATCCATAAACAAACCAAGGTAAACAAGTCTTAATCTGTCTTAAATATACAAGGGAGAACAAGGAACACCTGGGGATACAATCAGGTAGACCCAATCATGAAATAAAACTACAAAAGGACTACAAAACAAACAGGAAACAGGAAAGTGGGAACAAAACAATAATTTCAACATAAAAGCACAAAAACATGAATGCGTGAAAAAAGTAATCCATTTGATTCCAGTGTTTTAATCCATATCTTCAGAAGCAATATAATAGGTGTGGGTGAGAAAAAGATATTTAAGTCATTTTTTACTCTAAATCTCTTATGTAAATGCAATTGTTTTTTCACTGAGAAAAAATTCAGTAACAAGGCACATATGCAATGTACAGATCATCCAATTTTGGTAATTATTGAAACATGCCATTCAAATGTAATTAATTGCTTAAATTATAACATAAAGCGATGACATGGTCATTTTATGAGGTTAAAATAGAACAAATTGATTAGTCTGGCATTCATTGTAAAGTGCTATGAAATATGATTTATAGTCCTAAAGTTGGGGCACAAAGTTTGTTTGGTGGCCAGTACATCACATGGTCCTACTAACATGATCACACGGGAAGTCAGCATGTTGTTTCACATTATGCCGGTGTAACCAGAGTGATTACTAAAACTAATAATAAATTGTAATCTAGAGGGACTGCTAAAAGAAATTTAAATAAAATAATAAAATTCAAGGTTTGGGAAATTCAAACTTCTGTTTAAAAATGTACATGTTCTTATTGTGTTACGAATTAAATGAATGTATGTAGTTTAATAAGTGTATGTTCCCTTTAAGAGAAATGCGGGAAGAGTATTACTGTTGACCAATCAAGAGTGATGACGGTGCAGAGGAAGTTGGGTGAGAAGAAGAGAGGAAAGCACGGAAAGCTCGGCAGGAGAGATTAGTGACATAAATCAAGGGAAACTGTGATCTAAACTAGGCAATAAGTTTAGAAAGCGAGTGATTAAGAGTTATTTGTTGATACAGAAGTTTTGAGTTCCCTATCAGTCACTCACTCGATGTTGTGTCGATGTAGTGACACTAGGGGTCACTCTTGGGAGCCCGAGATGCCTCTGATCTTTGATAAAAGGGAATGGGAATGTCACCAGTGGGAATTGGCAAGTGGTATTTGCATGAACCTCCCCCAGACATACGGGTATAAAGGAGGGGGTGTGCATACCGCTCATTCATATTTTCTCTTCGGAGCCGAGCGGTCACTATTTCATTGAGAAATAGGCGAGCTGAATTCCCACGGCTTCCATTCACCTCTGCTGGATCCTTAATATCCATTACAGAGTCTTTCTCCCCTCTCTGCACAGATGCACCGCAGAGATCGCCCCTGGGTGCTTCAGCAGATCCTAAAAGAGTATATTCTAAAAGAGCGGCACACATCGGAACGTCTTTTTCAAGACGCATGTTTTTAAAGGTGCCCTTCTGATTGTGTGTTATTCCTTGTTGCGGACAATACCTCTCACCTTCTGGTTGACATGATCGCTGTCTTTCACAAACATACTTAAAAAAAAAGCAGACAGTTTCAATGGACCACGGGGAGGTAACACCTCCTCCCCCCTCCTCGACCGATCCGCTGATGAGCACCAGGTGTCAGGTGCTTTGATGTCTCTCGACTCAGCACCGCCACAGGGCTCAAACCCTGTCAATGTGGCCTCCCTGGCCCCGCCCCGCCACGAGGCCCCACCCACCGGTACGTCCGACGAAGATTTTCCCCTGGTCCGCCTTTCCCGGAGTTTGGATGCGTGGCTCACGATTTTCTGTGAATATAGGAGAGTAATAATTCGACTTAAATAGGTTCTAATTAGGAAATAAAGTTTTCACTAGGAAACAAAATTATTTTAAATAAGTAATAAAATGTTAATAAATTAGTATAACCTAAAAGTAAGTTTAAAAGGTATGGTACGGTTTAGGTTTGGGGTTTGGGTTGAGGGGTGCAGTTTATACAATATGCATTCCTCTTCACTGTAAAACCACGTACTGTCAGATTTGTATTTGATGAAGGACACACTTCTCAGACAGTAAACAGTACATTCTTTAGGTATGTATGCAAGGAGTATGAATAGGTTTCGGACATACCGCATCCGGGTACGTTGGTATCAGGGCTGTACTGGGAAGATAAATCAGCCCAGGATTTTACATGGCAACCGGCCATGTGGTCCTTTCTGCATAACACGGCGGCTCATTTAAGCTTATTGCGGCCCATTCGGCACGTTTCGTGGCCAACCCACTGGCCCTGGTTGGTGTTGACCTGTGACCTAAATATATGACATAATAACAACACTGTGGAAATAAACCCCTATGGTTTTGTTAAACAAGCACAGGTATTTTTCACTTACTACTCCATGAATACTGAGGATACATTGGTATACTATTTTTGGCATACAAGGGAATTATGGATATTCAGATACAGCATGTGAGATCAGTCTGGTCCTACATGGACCCTTAATGTAAAGGGATCATGTCATACATTTTTTTCAAATTGTATTATTTTTCCTAAGGTCCACTAATAATGTTAGTAAAGTTTTAAAGTTCAGAATTAAGTTATATAAGTTCATTTTAAACCCTGCCTCTGGTCCTCTGACTAAAACGCTGAGTTTTTGGCTCTCTTGAATACAGCTATATACACCGATCAGCCACAACATTAAAACCACCTGCCTAAAAATGTGTATAGGGGTGGGCGATATGACCAAAATCTTATATCACGAAATTGCAAATTTTATGTCACGATAACGATAATATCACAATATAGTAAACATTTTTGAAAAAATCAATTAAAATTGGTTTAGAAAATAAATATATTGTAATGCCTTTTTTATTTTTGTTTAAATCCAGTCATTTAATTAAATACTATATAAATGAAAACTACTTCCATTTAGATCATTTTCTCTATATTTGGATCTTGCCAATCTTAGGCAGAGTAAAAAAAGCTAAAAAACAATTGGTGGTAATCAAAAACAACCTTACCACAATGCTAAATTTCACATTTCAGTCTGATGTTGTTGACTACAATTATTATTATAAAACTTTCCTCAAGAAACTTGATATCTTCTGAAAGCAATTCAACAAAGGAAATAATTCATGAGTAAAAAAATATATCCTTCCTATCATTGATAAAAAAAGCTCTTAATTAAGCTCTTTATTTTCTTCATTAAGCTCTTTAAAGTAATCTCTGCAGACAATATTTGAACATCTGTAAGCAAAGCCAGTTGTGTTGTTTTCTAATATATAATTTCATTCAAACTGAATTTTATTAAGGGTGATGAGGTGTAGTTTAAAAACCTGCATTACAGATGGCACCATAATGTTGCCACATGACACATTGTTTTAGCTGTTTTCCTTGACAGTGTTGGTTAGAATGTCAGGCTTTCTCACTGTTTGAGATGTTTGACATCTTCCATAGAACTTTATGGTGCAAAATTCAAAACTTAATAGAGTTCAAATGGGTCACGCAGGTTTTGAGGTTTGTTGGTGATAGAGAGAAACTGGATTGAGTAGAGTCAGTGATCACACGCTCTGTGTTCTCCTTCTGTGGAGCACAATCTGGAAGCCTGCTGGAGGGGACTCGTGCACGACAATCAAGTGATACACAGTTGCGTGTGTGAGATTAGAAGCATATTCAGAATGCGAGAAGAATTTCATTGAATTTGCTTTGATGGCCAGAAATTTTGCTTGGGCGGCCACTGAAATATTGTCAGTTCCTGAAAAACCCTGTTTCTTCAATTGTCTCACGTGAAGTCACACTGCCTTCCCTCTCAATTTCTCCGACATAATGTGTACCGCATATGTGTTACTTGAATAGAATGAGGTGCAAATTTCTTGCCACACAATGGCAATTTTGCGTTACCACGTTGCGTTACAGACGGTAATCCACAATGTATACCGGTTGCCAAATTTCAACCGGTTCATCATGTCTACCGGTATATCGCCCACCCCTATTTGTGTAGGTCCCCCACATGCTGTCAAAACTGCACCAACCCACATCTCAAAACAGCATTCTGAGATTATATTTTTCTCGCCACAGTTGTACAGAGAGGTTATCTGAGATATAGTAGACTTTGTCAGTTCAAACCAGTCTGGCCATTCTCTGTTGACCTCTCTCATCAATAAGGCATTTTCGCCCACAGAACGTTCGCTCACTTTTAGTTTTTTTGTTTTTCTAGAGAAATTCTGTTGTTTGTGAATATCTCAGGAGATCAGCAGTTACAGAAATACTCAAACTAGACCGTCTGGCACCAACAATCATCCATGCGATTATGTAATCAGCCAATCATGTGGCAGTAGTGCAGTGCATAATATCATGCAGATACGGGTCAGGAGCTTCAGTTAATGTTCACATCAACCATCAGAAAAATTATGTGCAGCCGAATGGTACAGAATGGTGGTCTCCTTTTAAAAATTGTAACTTGACACAGAGTCTTTTACATTTACATTTACGCATTTGGCAGACGCTTTTATCCAAAGCGACTTACAGTGCACTTATTACAGGGACAATCCCCCCGGAGCAACCTGGATTTAAGTGCCTTGCTCAAGGACACAATGGTGGTGGCTGTGGGGATCAAACCAGCAACCTTCTGATTAACAGTTATGTGCTTTAGCCCACTACACCACCACACCACTCACCCCACTTAACTTTTAAAAGCGGCACGTGATGCGTGTGTAACAAACTCAGACCGGAGGTTGGGTTAGAATCCATTTTGCAGAAGAGTTTAATGAACACATCCAAATCAGCAATCACAAATGTAGTAGGTAATACAGGCAGAGGTTGGCAACAGGTAATCAATCCAAAACAGCAAACAATACTTAAGGGGTAATCCAAGAACGTAATTCCAATGAACAGGCAGAAGATCATAATATGAAGCAGAACAAGATAACAACAGGTAATCTTGTTCAACAGGCAGGTGAACTGGCAATACTTCACAGTGTTTGAGTGAGTGTACATGGCTTATATACATCATAAACAGGAAGTGAAATGGCAGGAACTGATGTGGCAGGAAACAGGAAGTGACAGAGTTCAGTATTCAGGTGAGGGCTCCCTCTGGTGGACGGGAGACCGCACAGATGTTACAGCATGACAACGGTCTAGTGCATTTTTCTATACAAATATATTTCAAAATAGTCCAGATGGGCACAAGAAGGTGTCCTGTGTTAGTTCACTTTGGTGTGCAAGAATACTTGCTGAGCATCAGTGGGTGCGAGCAATGGTGCGATAATGCAAATGTAGGCATTGATGCTGTTGCTGTGGATGTGGTCATGAATTAATGAGCCCCCGAGTGACATGGGGAAACCACGGAAGTAGAGAATGAAGCATTTTTTGCAGCGTGGTTTCAATAAATGCTTTTTTGCACTGGGGAGGAAGTTTTGAGTTCTGAAACTTTCATTATGTTTTTCTTATATGTCAATTCTTATATGGCAAAATATTAAGAAAAATGTTATTCCTCATGACACGATCCTTTTAAATAGAGTGTCTTTTGAACATTACATTTGAATTTAACAAGCACTTTCCTAAATCTTAACTTTCTTTTTTCAAACACAAGTATGACTGTTGAATTGATTTCATATTCAAATTAAGTTAATAACTGTAAGGCTGAATGACTGCCTCTTATTGATGTGATTGACCTTCAGCATTGTATTACCTCACTCATTCTCAAACAGGAAACTCTGAAGTGAGCAAAGGCCTGCCCTCTGCAACTTAATTAACGGAACATCACACTGATGGGAGAGGATATGGTTTGGGTTGAATCCTTTGCACCATTTAACCATATAATGGGATGGTTTCTTCAATGTCACTCCAAAGGCTGACCTTGCCAGCATCTTTGAAGGCCTGCTTGCATATTTTTCAGAATGGAAATATTAATGGAGAAGATATTTCTAGTGGAGCACTACATATACACTGGCGGCCAAAAGTTTGGAATAATGTACAGATTTAGCTGTTTTTGTACTTTCGACAAAAATGTGTAAAACATTTTTAAATTGGTACTATAAATCACCAAAGTGGCATTCAACTGATCACAAAGTATAGTCAGGGCATTACTGATGTGAAAAACAGCACCATTGCTATTTGAAAAAAGTAATTTCTGTTCAAATCTAGACAGGCCCCATTTCCAGCAGCCATCACTACAACAACTTATCAGTAATCATGTTAAATTGCTAATTTGGTGCTAGAAAATAATTTGCCATTATATCATACACTTTTGAAAGCTAATTGGTTCAATAAATGAAGCTTAAAATTGTCTTTGTGTTTGTTTTTGAGTCGCCACTGTATGCAATAGACTGACATGTCTTAAGGTCAATATTAGATACAAAATGGCAAAAAAGAAACAGCTTTCTCTAGAAACTCATCAGTCAGCCATTGTTTTGAGGAATGAAGGCTTTGCAATACTTACACTACAGTCTTCAAAGACAAAGGACAACTGTCTCTAACAAGGACAGAAAGAGATGTGGAAGGCCAGATGTACAACTAAACGAGGATATGTACATCAGAGTCTCTAGTTTGAGAAATAGATGCCTCACATGTCCTCCGCTGACAGCTTCATTGAATTCTACCCGCTCAACACCAGTTTCATGTACAACAGTAAAGAGAAGACTCAGGGGTGAAGGCCTTATGAGAAGAATTGCAAAAAAAATCAAAAAGAAAAGTTTAGACTGTGCAAAGAAACACAGACATTGGACAACAGATAATTGGAAAAGAGTGTTACGGATCTTAACCCCATTGAGCTTTTGTGGGATCAGCTAGACTGTAAGGGGCATGAAAAATGCCTGACAAGACAGCCACATCTATGGCAAGTGCTACAGGAAGCGTGGGGCAAGATTGCCAAGGATCTGCAAAGTTGTCATTGCTGCTCGAGGAGGATTTTTGGATGGGAAGTTTAAGATTTTTCTTTCAAATTTGAATAGTGATTTTTTCACATTATGAATGTCCTGACTATACACTGTGGTCAGTTGAATGCCACTTCAACCATTTCTTTCCATAAGAGCAAAATCTGTACTTTATTCAAAACTACTGGCCGCCAGTGTATACTCTTAATTTTGCAAGACTGAAAGAGAAAACATGAAGGTACTGGATATTAACATAAGCTAAGTTAATTGTTTTATGTTTATTCCAAGTGAATGCTCTCTGTAATATTTTGTACAGATTGAGTTGTAGTTGAGTTGTGTTGATTTTAGTTTTTTGAGTTCTTTAGGTTTTGAGTTCAGTGCTGTTGAGCTAAGTTGAGTTACATAAGAGATCAAAAGAAACAAGAGGAGTGAGGACAACTGAAGTAAGACTTATTTAATTTCATAACTTAAGAATGTACATAATGTAAATATCAGGTTTTAACACCTAGATATATATTTTGGTTCCTCATCAATCAGCTTAGGCACATCGACTCCACCCTCACTAAAGGCATTGATGAAAATGAAGCATGACTGGCTTTGCTGGTCTAAAAAAAAGAAGAAGACAATATTCCAGGCAATCTATGCACAGATTAAAAGCAGTGGGGATGTTAGGGCATGCATTTATGTGTAGCAGGCAGGCAGGCTCAGACAGCAGTCTCCTTCTGCTTCTCGCTGCTTCTGAGATTAGAATGACAGCTGAGGGTCCCTGAGGAGTCCACTGTGAGGCCTGAGTGAAGCTCCCAGAAACTGGGGCTGAAAGGACATGAAGCACAAAAATGAGGCATGGACTGCAAAGCCAACGCTACAGGCTGAAGTTAGTTAGTGACTTATGGAAGTTTTTTGGTCTTGGCTCTGTATTCCCTCTTTTGGATGGTGCTTTCAATTTTTTTTTCCCATTCATTCATTTTTAATTTTTTCAGTTTTCAAGTCTGTGATAGAAATCCTTATATACTGTACATAGCACTTGAAATAATTTTGAGCTTTGAGCCATGCATACAAATGTATAAATGTTATTGCATTGGATAAAAAACAAAAATATAAAACCAAGTGGCACTTATATGACAAGCTTGATTTCAAGTAATCCATTTGACAAAAAGTTATCAAATTATTAGCCTGACATCACACTAAAATAACCTTTGCACAATCGTTTGTTAAATGTAATTGCAACAATGACTTATAAAGTAAGTAAAGCAGATTCTGCTTTATTTTTTAGTTTTGATAAGACTATGCAATGTCATTTTTTAAGTGTGTCTCAATCTCATTTGCACAGTTTTAGTAAATGCCCATGTTAAAATATCTGAGATTAGCTTTTTCCTGTCCAGCGAGAAATTCCAATGGCTAGACATGTTTATTTACACCAATATATAGATCTAAAATGATTACTGTTCCTCGTCTAAAGGCAGACTCGTGCTTGCAGACAGCGTGTCCTAATGTGTATGCAACACCAGACCTTTTTCACTGGCCTACTGAGATCCCTTGAGTGGCACTGACAGCCTGTCGCTAAAGTCAGCTGCTCCTGAAGTACCAGAAAATCAATTGCACAAACTAAAGCTGTGTTTTGCACTCTGTCATAATAAGTAACAATGTCTGGCTGTTCTCAATGTCTTCTTTGTAGACTGTTGTTCTAGATTAAGATGTCATAGTTAATGCCACTGATGAAACATATTAGTTTTGATCCAAAGTCTCCACAGGAGTGGCTTTAATATTGTCTGTATGAACAAAAACTGAAGTGGAACCATTTTCTATTCTCACAATAGCTGTGAATAATGCATGTAAACATAGTGACAGTTACTAAAGTTAATAACAAAGATTGTGACTTCCATAACACTGGAATTGACATGCAGTTATTTTATAAACAAGTTCAAATGAGGTATGAGTTCATCTATCAAAACTTAATTAATCAGCAGCGACTTAAGGTACTTTCTATTTTTAACCACATGCACAGTAGTGTGCAGTATTTGGGTCATTTATGCCCCCCTCCGCTCCACACTCCTCCCGGCGTTACCTCAGGCCGGGGTGCCACCGGCATGACATACACCCCCCCCCCTTTCCCTGGGGAGGGGCACGCTTTGCCCTTTGTCAGGTCATCCCCGCCTTCCTCGACCTGGGAGGAGACAGGAGAGGAAAAACAACAACAGCAAAAAAACTAAATAGGCGAGGGAAAAGGCCAACACGGTGTGACAGAGAGAGAGGAGAGAGAGAAGAAGCTCACTCACCAGTTCTCTGATGTGCCGTCACGTGGTCCTCGAACACTCCTCCACACTCTTCGGCGGACGACAGCCGCTCCTCCCCGGGCGGACCGTAGTCAAACCTCCGACCCCCAGTGGACAGAACGCCCCTCCGCCCCTGGCAGTTTCGCCGGCACATGGGGACATTCCTCCGCCCCTGGCAGTGGCCCTACCGCTCCAGGCGATCGGGGAGTTACTTCACTCCTCCCCTCGCGGACGGCGGTCTTCCCTCGACCCCTCCACGTTTCTGGTGTAAGGCAGGGCACTCCTCCACCCCTGGCAGCGGCTCCATCGCTCCAGGCGATCGGGGAGTTACTTCACTCCTCCCCTCGCGGACGGCGGTCTTCCCTCGACCCCTCCACGTTTCTGGGGTAAGGCAGGGCACTCCTCCACCCCTGGCAGCGGCTCCATCGCTCGGTCGGGGAATCCAGTCCCCACTCACCCCGTGGACGACGGCCATTCCCCACGTCCGGGTGGTCGGCTACTCCATCACCCGGCAGATGGCAGCGGCGCTCCCCGGGTGGACGGCAGTGTCGAGGACTCTGCGACGGGCATCCCTCCTCCTTCCTGGGTTTCGGCACCAATGTAAGGGGATTCAAATGGGCAAGGAGGAGGCGAGAACCGGCTTGTCAATATAAATAATGTTTAACTAAACTCAAAACAAAAAGCACAAACATAAACACACACATGACGGACATGCCCGTATTTCTCTCTCTCCCGAACCGTTGTCACCGGCCACCTTTATTCCTCGCACGCCCCATCAGGCCGATTGGGGACCGGGCTTGTGACATTCCAGCCCGGCCCCGCCCCCCCTCCGCTCCACAAATGCATATGTCCATATGCAGCTTTCAGTGAGTAAAGAAATCACGTTCATTAAAAACAGACTGTTGTGCATCCGCTTTCTGATTTCATTAGTCATTTTTGTTGGGAAAAATGCAGGAAAAAATTGCTTGGTGATGGAATTAATATGGATTACAATCAGCTTTTACAATAATATGTAGCTGAGTGCGATTGCGATTGCGGGTGAAAATTTTGAGATCAGCTTGATGTCTTAAGAAGAAGCTCATTGGTTACTTGAGAAGAACGGCGCCTCGGCGACAGAGCAATTTTTTTTTTCAAATGATTATCCTTTTTTCCTTTGCAGCAATCATTAACTGAACAAGGATTCCCGACAGTCAAGTTATTTCTATCGGGAAGACATGCAGGCTTGAGTGAAGTTGAAGATGCCATTTATTTGATAAATGTAAAACAGAAGGTAATGTCTCTCTCTTTGACGTAGGCCCCGTCCGGCAGTCCGAGGGAGTTGTACCCGGAACCCTCATGTCCGAGGAGCCTACCCCCGTGCGGGACAGGGCTCAACTGGTGGTGGTGGGGTGGTGGAGGTTGCCGTGTTAGCACACTGAAACAGCAATGTGATAGATTGTGAGCAGACTTATAAAGCATTGGCTTACATGCGATTGGCTAGGAATTACCCAGCTAATGGTGTGATGATGTACAGCTGCTAGTCTTCCCGCTAGAACAACGCTGCGCTTCCATTAACACCCTGCTGCTGAGAGACGATAACACATACTCTGTTTCCATACGTCTGGACAGTGATTATGTAAATTAAGCTCACTCCTGAAAATCGGCGGAAAACTCAGCTTGTGTGGCCCTGGCTTATGACCACAAAAAGGATGCGAACTGCGTCGCCCATCTGCCTCCGACTCAAGCCTGTGATGGTCCATGGCATACGAGTAATGGCATCTTGACTCATGCAAGGCAGAAGCTGAGGCACCATTTGGTATTCACCAAGATCTGCCTCTTGGCAGGTACCGCACCATTAGCAGAAGCATTTGGAGCCATTAACATTGATAATTTCTAATTAGAATTCAGGAGTGATGGACAGGCTAATTGGCGGCTCTCCCTAAAACACACTGGTAAATGCTGCTCATATTAATTACATGCAAGAGAGCATGGTTTTGGATGGCAACTGCAGTGAAAGAAATAGAGTGGTAAAATGAGGGCAGCAGGGTGAGATGGCTGATGAGAGGGTTTGAAGCAATAAGGCATGAGCTTAATATTTGTGGATGTGATACAGTAAGCATTCAAATGTAATTTCCATATTCTCAGGGATCTCATTAGTATTCAGTGGTATTTGTACATACATTTCACATCCAATTTTGCATGTTTGAATATACTCTGAAACATAGATATCAACACAATGACGGCACGTACAGAGACAAATCTGTACAAATCCTCTGTCAACTGACTGCACAGAGTCCAGAACAGAAATTTGTGGAATGAGTTCTAAAGAATGAGTTCAAAAGAGTGTTATAATGTCTAATTAGATAAATGTTATAACTGCTTTAATTGTGTTGGCGGTAAACACTAAATTAGCCTCTACCACCCCTGGAGTCGAGAGTTCGAATCCAGGACATGCTGAGGGACTTCAGCCAGGTCCCCTAAGCAACCAGCTTAGCCCTGTTGCTAGGGAGGTTAAAGTCACATTGGGTAACCTCCTCATGGTCGCTATAATGTGTGGTTCTCGCTCTCAGTGGGGCACATGGTGAGTTGTGCGTGGATGCCGCAGAGAATAGTGTGGGCCTCCACACGCACTATGTCTCCGCGGTAATGCGCTCAAAAAGCCACGTGATAAAATGTGTGGATTGACGGTCTCAGATGCGGATGCAATTGAGATTCGTCCTCCACCACACGGATTGAGGCACTACGCCACCACGAGGACATAGAGCGCATTGGAAATTGGGCAGAAAAGGGGTGAAAATCAAAAACAATAAATTAGTCTGAATGCAATAAAATCAACGTATTAATTACAAAAATATCTAATTTTAAAGGATTCATAAACATGCTTAGATACGGTCAAAATGTAAATTTCAGTGTATATGCAATCATTAGAAAATCTATATGTAGGAGTGGTGGTGGTGTAGTGGTCTAAAGCACATAACTGTTAATCAGGAGGTTGCTGGTTCGATCCCCACAGTCACCACCATTGTGTCCTTGAGAAAGGCACTTAACTCCAGGTTGCTCCGGGGGGGATTGTCCCTGTAATAAGTGCACTGTAAGTCCCTTTGGATAAAAGCGTCTGCCAAATGTATAAATATAAATGTATATGTGCCGGAACAATGCTTTATCTACACTTTTTTTATGAAGTCTAATAAGATCACATTGATATTCCATGCACCATTTTTAAAACTAACATGATTGTGGTTAATGCATAAGAGAATGAATCCTTCATTTGCTTGTTGTCTCCAGAACATCACAGAACAGCATCAAAGCTCAAGCAGAAGAACAACTAAATCTTCATTAGGGGCAAAGTAGGGGTTTATTTCTGGCTAATAACCCCATGTCACTTTGCAGAGCCTCAGGCATTGCCACAGAGATGAATGAGGTATTTGCTCAGACTATAAAGCAAAATGCACAACATGGTTGATGTTCTAACATGATTACTGTTCCATGTAGCTGACCTGCAGGTTACAGACTTAATTATCTGATGCATTGTGGATAATACAATGACATAGTGGAAAGGGCAGGCCATACTTCATGGCCTGTTCACAAGGCCAGCGATCTGAAGAATTTACTCTTTGTTTTGCAATATTAATAATAAGAAAGCTGCTTTTATTACTAGCATACAGATGAAAAAAATGACTTTCCAGGGTTTCTGAGTGTTAAAATAAAAGGAACAGTTTAGCATCATTGCTATTTATATAAGACTGAATTACTGTTACATCAGATATGAACTAACTTTGCAATTACTATGTTACTGTAGGTTAAAAAGTCATCTGAACAAAGTACCCCAGTAGATGCCCTAATTATACACAATGTTCAAGTGATTTTACAGACATAAGACAAGGTACTTACCTACCTTATTAGATTGGATTTACCCATTGGAAGAATTTCTCATTGTGTGATATGCAGACTCTTATTTGTTTTGTGTATATTATCACTTTTCCTCAGTATAATTATCTGTCAAACACATATAAATGAACCGAGAGTCTCCTAGTAGTGGCTGTTCATTAAAAGATTCATGTTCACCCATTCTGTGGTTGAGGACTAAGTGTATTCTCATTGCAGATTATTGTTTAGACTGCTTTTGAGAACTTCATGACCTGTCCAGTCCCTCTGTGTAAAAGTAATAATTGGGAGAACTGAAACACTTTTGTCATGCCATCATTTTCCACATAAATAGGCCTATGCACAAAAGCCTACATTCATTTACTGTAAGCTTTGGGTTACCAAATGAGTTTTATGCCAATGATAAAGCCTATGCAAAGATAAGGTCATACATCTCAAGTAGGGGAGATCAGGGGCATTAGTAGCATTAGTCTTAATTATTACATTTGGCTGACATTTAATTGTCAAATAAATAATTGCGATTAATTGTCTGTTTTAGGGCTCTCGCATTTATGACGATTAAGACAATTATTTGTCCATTTTAGGGATTTCACGATTATGCTGATTAATTGACATACAAATTGTCATGCATTTGTTTGATTTTCATTAAGGCTTGACATAAAAAATATATATTTTAAATATCAAAATATTTCTAAATACATCTGTTCTCTTTTTGGTCAACTTTAGTCTTGGTCCATTTTGCATTTACACAGTTGTTGGATCCCAGCCAAACTAAATAGCTATTATGTTATATTATATTATATTATTATGCAATAGTAAAATATTTCTATCCAAAAATCTTCAAATTCTTCAAATGCTACTTTAAGGCATTCCGATTAAACCCATTAGCCTTTATTTCCCACGAAGCAAAGGAAGACCTTTGAGATTCTATGCAGGGCAGGTGCTGTCCGAATTGATGGGGGAGGGGCTAAATACATACAAATTGTTCCGTTGTGATTTAATGTGCTGAGTAACATCATTTGACCCACCATGTCCGATATTAAAATCAGTGCGACACATTTGCATTGTCGATATGGCTTCGAGATATGAAATTAAATTCTTCCGTCAATACATGTGTATTTTTGTTTTTTGAGTCTTCTCCTCCCATCTACCATTTACATTTATGCATTTGGCAGATGCTTTTATCCAAAGCGACTTACAGTGCACTTATTACAGGGACAATCCCCCCCAGAGCAACCTGGAGTTAAGTGCCTTGCTCAAGGGCCCAACAGTGGCATCTTGGTGGTGCTGGGGCTAGAACCCCCAACCTTCTGGTCAGTAACCCTGAGCCTCAACCACTGAGCCACCACTGCCCCAGAACAATATACTCACACATCTACCAGTGATGCTTGATTCAACTTCCCGTCTCTACCACCTGCGAGATATCAACAGCACAACTGGGTTGTAGGTTGCAAGGTTGAGGTCACAAATGGGTTAAAATGTGTATGATGTGTCCATTGTGTGAGTGGGATGCGTTTCAAATAAGATCTGGCACCTGGACAACCTTGGAATAATATATTGTTTTGAGTATTCATATAACGAGGTTTGGGCCATACAAATTACAGGAGTTTCCCGGGAGAAATAACAAAACGGGAGGGGGGGCCGGTGATGGGTGTGAAATACGGGACAGTTGACAGGTATGGTGACAGAGTGCTTTTTTTCTAACATGTTGGTTCCTTTTTTTCATTGCTGGAATCATTAATTCAGCAGGGAGTCCCAAGGGTCAGGTGATTAACGACCTCCCACTGGCAGATGCTAATGTGTGCATTGTCTCCTTCTGCCTGACCGGTGATGTTAACTTGTACAATGACATCTTTTCATTTGGCAGATGCTTTTATTCAAAGTGACTTACAAAAGAGGAATAATACAACATAAGTGATTCATTTTAAGGAGACGGATGTACGAAAAGTGCTGCAACACAAAGTTTCAATTGCATCAGAAAAATACTATCCAAGACATATTAGATTGCAACAAGAATAACACACACGCTCACCGGCCACTTTATTAGGTACACCTGTACATCTACTTATTTATACATTAGCAGTGTAATATATCAAATCATGCAGATATGGGTCAGGAGATTCAGTTAACCTTCACATCAACCATTCTCACCATTTTCTATACATCCTAGAGACTGTTATGTGTGAAAATCACAGGAAATCAGCAGAAATACCCAAACCAGCCCATCTGGCACCAACAAACATGCCATGGTCTAAATCACTGAGATCAAATATTTCCCCATTCTGATGGTTGATGTGAAGGTTAACTGAATCTCCTGACCCATATCGGCATGATTTGATATATTACACTTCTGCCATACAATTGGCTGATTAGATAATCGCATGAATAAGTAGATGCACAGGTGTACATAATAAAGTGGCCGGTGAGTGTATATCATTTTAAATTTGATTTATTTTGTATTTTTATGACTGTATGGTCAAGTGCAAATTAGAAAAGATGTATTTAGAAGTTCTTTGAAGACAGAGAGTGAGTCTGCTTAACAGATGGAGTTGGGAAGGTCATTCCACCAATGAGGTAGAGCGAAGCCGAAAATCCAGAAAGTGATTTGGGGCCTCTTTGTGTTGGTACGACAAGGCCATTACTCGATCAAATGAAAGTGAAAACGGAGTGCTTTGCATTCACAAAAATTCTCATTTATATGTTCATTTCTCGTTTATAATTTGGTGTGAACCTCCACAGATGGTGCTTCAAGCCTGGTTCAGATGCAGTTAATCTTCACACCGTCTTTAGGAACTGCAACTCAGTGAGACGGTCAGAGTTCAATTGAATGAGACACTTAAATGCACCGTTCATTCTTATTTTGACAGTAAATTGTGATTGCAATTGAAAGTACAGAATAATCACAGTTATCACAAAAGACTG
This sequence comes from Xyrauchen texanus, assembly GCF_025860055.1. Classification (NCBI taxonomy): domain Eukaryota; kingdom Metazoa; phylum Chordata; class Actinopteri; order Cypriniformes; family Catostomidae; genus Xyrauchen; species Xyrauchen texanus. The sequence continues at coordinate 3,102,738 of NC_068289.1, forward strand.
TGGTTAAATCAAATAACTGCAATCAGGTGATTATTTAATAATTGCATTAGCAGGCCTACCAATTATTTGCATATTATAAAAAATTTCTTTCACAAATCAAGGACTTCTACAAATCTACTTACTATCTTTTGGTATGTAATATAATATTTAATTGAATACAAGAAGTCTGATTGTAACAGATTGGGTCAATCATGACACCTGAAAAGAAGAATCATATTAACTACAGTATCTCAGATATAAGCACATATCAAGGGAGAACCTGTACAAATGTAACATATTTTCCATGATCTAATATGAGAATTAAAGTAGTATAATGTACTAGGATAGACTGGTCCAAATTGTATACTTGTATGCTTTTCATCCCAGCAGATATTTTCAGCTCTTTCCATCTCTTCTGTGTCTCTTAGAACTCGTGAAAAACTCTGCAAAACACTAAAATCACCCACTGTTAATCTTGTAGGCAACTTTCACAAAAGATCCTCTCTCTGCTCTGTACTGTAGTATCTCCACTGCTCTCACCCATACCTGTCCAGATTAAACACATCTCTTGAACAGTGTCTATGTCCCATTTCATTTCAAGAAGTATCATAGTAAAATCTTTCTTTTTCTGAAAGATATCTCCGCACATATGGCCTCTCAGCACCAGAAGCATCATCTCTTTCAGACCTAGCTGATCTTCTTCCATGGCAAAACACAAGTACATTGGCTGTCCCATATCTGTATTATAACATAACATTTCATAACACTGTTTTAACAACTTGTTAAGCATGTGATGAATTAACTTTATCTCAGGTATGCACGTTTATTCTTCCTTTACATGTTTCCAACCTTCTCTCCCGTTGCTTGGAGAACCTGGTGAGACCCACTTTAGCTTGTGCTGTGCATCTCAGAGTGATTAAGTGTGTCTGACAGAGGATTGCACCAGCTCTCTTGTTAGTCTCTGGCACCAAACAAAACCTCAACAGCCTTGTCTTTTACCTCAGCCCTGTCACCGTGACAACTGCACCTTGGCTGTACAGCTGACAAATCTTGATTCACTTTAAAAAAACAAAAAAAACATGGCACAACAAAACGAAGCATTCCTTTTGCAAAAACATTGTGTTGGTACACATTTGTAAACAACTTTTAATTAAGGTATTTTCCAATCCTACACATTGTTACAATAGGATGAGATTGCCATTTTACATGGCAAAAAAACAACAACAATTATATACAAAACCGATCTATACTGCCAAAATATTAACATGTTCGACCAAACTATATCCCAGTCAAGTTCTTGACCCAATGTTTGAAGGTCTTGATTCCAGGACTGAGTTACTCCTAGTATCTTGCAGTACTTTGACGTAAGTTCATTGTATATCCTTGAACACAAGCTCAGAAGAGACTGTTTGAGGGCTGATCCATACCCATAAAGGATGAGAAATTAGGAGCATATTTCATGGGACACCATAGGAACGAACCAGACAGTGCACTGTTCTTTAAGGTCATGAAATAAAATGAATCACCTGTAAGGAGTTGGCTATAACAGGCCCAAAACTTTTTATGTGCAGCTTTTAATTTTATACCAGAAAACAACACATCCTCCAGTGTATGAGGTTTCACTTGTTCTTGCTCAATCAGGCACCCTCAAACTATCATTTGTAAAGAACAGTAATACAATTTGTAATCATTTAATGTCAAAGCACTGGAGGATTTGAGATGCTCAACTGTTCAAATCTGAACACTTCCTTTAAATCCCCTATTTGCTCATGATGTATTAGCGTCCCTTGGGTCCCAGTGTTCTCACAAGGTTCTCACAAACAAGCAAATATTTCAATTCAGTCCTGTTTGTCATTATAGACAAAAACTATGGATTCTGTACTGCTAAATGTTCCTGTTTCCTTCATTCAATTACAAATGAGACTGTCTTAATCCTCAAGGAACAAGCAATTTTATTCACTGAAGCATAATGCATCGTTTGTTGTTGCTTTTAGAAAACAGACAGGGAAAAGGAACAATTTCCACATCTTTCAATATGTATTAAGCCTTATATAAACCAAGCTAGGATGCTGTGTATTCCAAGAATTGTTCTTATAAAAACACTGACAATAATGGCACACAAATTTACTTTGTAGCAGACCTCTGAGGACCATTGATGCTCAATTCTCTTTCAGGACCATGCAAGTACATTGCTCAACAGCTCACCATAATTGCTCTTGAACTATTCTTGCAGTATGGAAATATCGCATGAAAATGGTATCATTAAATTTTTACTACAATGGGGAGGATCAAAACTTTTAGACAAGTTAAGACATTACTGTTAGGTTTTTAACACGTTAAAACTCCTTTCATTGGTACTTTACATTGGTATAAAGCAGTAGTTACTAGCTCTTCCACTTTTTTTAACCTTATGTGCACATATTCTCCTCTTTAAAATAGATTTCATAAGAGTTTCAACCAAAGGCTCCAGGAATTTAGCACCTTGGGAAGGTGTTTTCCTCCATGTTCTCTCCCATTTGAGAGGGTGTTGTGTGCCCAAGGCATTTTCTGTGCTGACCTCCTTTATCCGAACAAACCACTGCTTGTGTGGCTGTTTTACTATTCTAGATAGCACTCTTGCTGCTGGCCAGGGTGCCTTCAGAATGTGTTAGTTTTCACAAATTGCCTGAGGGTGATAATAATGTAATCAAGAATCCCCTATCTTCACCAGCACACTCATGCACTGCCTCTTATTCTTTGCCCAGTCTTCGGCTTTCTGTTAAACCTCATAAGTTGCTCTCTGGGTGATTTATTGTTTGTTTTAGTCACCATTTTCTCTTCTGTGTACACATGCATTTTGCAAGATGCCAGTGTCTCACCTAGCTTTTGTTGTCCTCTACAGTTCCTCTGTTTAAGTCACTTTTGGTCCATTCAATATTATTAAGATCATTAAAGGAATGATATAGCAAAAACTGAAAATTCTTGTCATCATTTACTCACCCCCATATCATCACAAACTTGTAGGACTTGTTTTCTTCCATGGCACAAAAAAGGAGGTTAGCAGAACATTCAAGCTGCTTTTTTCCATACGATGAGGCAACATACTGTGACAAGGAGGAGGACATGGCCGGGCCGTGAGGCGGAGGAACCACTGCTGTCCGCCAGGGGGCGGAGTGGCTGAGGACCAGGCGACTGCGTGTCCATAGACTGCTCTTTCCCTCTCCCTCTCCTCGTCTCTCCCAGGGTCCATAGAGGCAGGGAAGACCTGCCGACAGAAGGACGGCAACACCTCCCCTCCAGTAAGTCAGGCTGGAGGTCTCCCTGGCCTGAATCTGGTGGTAGAAGGCATGTGACAAGTAGGGGTGTGTGGCCGGGCCGTGATGACGCACACCTGGCACTGAGTTTAATAATCAGCGGGAGAGAGATAAGAGGGGCTAGAGATGCCAGTTCGAGAGAGAGAGAGAGACTGCTGGTTCCAGCTTTCTTGCCCATCTTAAGAACCTTGTTACACAAACATATGAACATATTCAAAAAGGCTCTCCCTAACAACGTACTTGGAAAGCAGATCCCTAAAAGGATCGGCTATATTTAATCTACTATCATAATTCGACCATCCTCAATCATCCATCTCTTATCTACAATCACTAAACATTGATCTCTTCGTGAATTATTCTTGGATCGCAAAGGATTCAACTACACCAAACTTAAGTACTATTTTCTCTCATTCACCACTCCAAAGAGTCTTTTGTAGCAAAGTGCTACACTTTGCAAAGACTTTTTGTGATTTGTATTGACTGTGAATGCTTTATATGTTTAGGATGGTTTGCACGGTTTATGTTGTTTTATAATACTTCTCAAGATCATTATTTTTATGTGCCTAATACACTTGACTCATAAAAAGTCTCAAGAAGTCTCTCTGGTCCCTCATTTTATATGCAACACCTATCAAATTCAACAGAGAAAGTGTTACACATGTATGTGGTAATGGAGAACTTTTCAAAATGCTCCATTTTCAGTGGAAGAAAATGCTGTTCTAGTGTTCATGAGAGGCGTAAATATAGTGAAATATACGGATTTTCAAACAAAACAAAATCAGTGTGGATGTGGCCTGAGGCAGATCAGCTCCAAGAAAGACAAAAAAGTCATCTTCACTTACATTCAAATATGGCATATCAAGTTGAATAGTGATATGTTTGAAATCAATGATGAGACCCAGGGGAAGATTATGTATGAAAAAAGCAACCAGGATATTCTGATAAAAATGGTACTCCACAGAAAAACATACAATCATATGGTTTTGGATCTTTATCATATCCTAGAAACTTAAGTTCTACTGGATACAACTTTCACTTATTTGATATGCTGTTGAAGCCATTGGGAGAGAGCATAGATAAGTGCCACAAACCTTTCAATACAATTTTCAGGGCACAATCTCTCCCATCAACACAGGCTTAAGCTTGTCAAAGTAGATCAGCACCTTAATTCTGTTCCATATATAGCAACCAATACTTTACATGTACAGAGGCACATCAGAGCCCTCCTTAAATCTTCCTCATGACAGATAGAGTGCTGTAAGCTACTTGTTTTGATCTGGATTGTGGTGTACCTTGTGCCAAACCCTATCAACAAATGGGTGGAGATAGACAGAGAGTAACTTTGTACCAAATCTGACTTGTTCTCTGGTATCTCTGATGGTGCTGTGCAGAATTGAGGAACCTTAATTTCAGCTATTGTCTTTTACAACTTATTGTCTGTTCTCTTTAGCTCCTTTGTGAAAAGATACTATAGGGTCATTACATAAACTTACTGGTAGAGCATTGCATTATACTTATAAAATAAATACCTTGAATCCACTGTACTAGGTCGCTTTGGATAAAGTGTCTACCAAATGAAAGTTTAGAACTCTCTTTGTATATATCTGCTGTTTCCTGGTGAATTTAACAATAAAGGCGCAACATCAACAATGACTTTTATTCATTTTCACACAAATCATTAGGACAAGAGCAGATTATCAGTTTATAAACACTTTTTGCAATGTTCTCCACACAATGCTATCTTAAGACATCAAAACACTTACTATAGTGCATAACTTGTACAGTCATACGTTTTAATTAACAAAATTTATTAGCTTGTTCAAATGTGATTAAATTGCGCAGTAGCTCAAGATAGAAAACTGTACTTTTTTTTGCAAAGGACCAGGGAGTCAACACAGGAGCCGAAAGTGTCATATGTTGCGTTTCCATCCAACTATTTTTAAGCGCATTTTGAAAATGCACATAAGAAATCCTGAATGGAAACTCTTGATATGCGAATAAACTCAAAATGTGCATTAAATTTAATGCGCTTGTAGGAGGTGGATTTTCTAGAGTTTTGCATTAGTTATAACGCGCATCAAAGTGATGGAAATGGCTTATGTGCATGAACGATGACATGTCATCATTTGTAAAGCACAATGGCAATGTGCTCGTCGGATGGTATAGGTGTGCAAGAGCTTGACATGACTGGCTCAACGAAAGGCCCTAACATGGCACACAATTCTTTAAAAAGGTAAATGGTCTGCACTTATATAGCGCCTTTTTAACCTTAACGGTATTCAAAGCGCTTTACACTGTCTCATTCGCCCATTCACACACACATTCATACACCAATGACGGCAGAGCTGCCATGTAAGGTGCTAGCCTGCCATTGGGAACAACTTGGGGTTCAGTGTCTTGCCCAAGGACACTTCGGCATGTAGAGTCATGTGGGCCGGGATTCGAACAACCCTGCGATTAGTGGCCGACCCGCTCTACCATTTACATTTACATTTATTCATTTGGCAGACGCTTTTATCCAAAGCGACTTACAAAAGAGGAAAAACATCAGCGAATCATCTTAGGGAGACAGTGGTACAAAAAGTGCCATATTACAAAGTTTCACTATCATCAGAATAGTATACAAAACAGATTTAAGTGCAACAAGAAATGTAAATAATATTTTATTTTAATTTTTTTTTTAGTGACCGGTTAAGTGCTTTTGGAAAAGATGTGTTTTTAGCCGTTTTTTGAAGATAGAGAGTGAGTTAGCTTCCCGGATTGAGTTGGGAAGGTCATTCCACCACCGTGGTATGATGAAACTGAAAGTCCGGGAAAGTGTTTTGGTGCCTCTTTGTTTTGGTACGACAAGGCGACGTTCCTTAGCCGACCGCAGGCTTCTGGTGGGAACGTAGCTCTGCATAAATGTTTTTAGGTACGCTGGAGCAGACCCAGTGACTGTTTTGCATGGCAGCATCAGGGCCTTGAATTTAATACGTGCATCAACCGGCAGCCAGTGGAGAGCGACAATGAGTGGTGTAACATGTGCTCTCTTAGGTTCATTAAAGACCAGACGTGCTGCTGCATTCTGGATCATTTGGAGAGGTCTAATAGCACATGCAGGAAGGCCTGCAATGAGAGCGTTACAGTAGTCCAGTCTAGTTATGACAAGTGACTGAACGAGCAGTTGTGTGCATGTTCAGATAAGAAGGGTCTTATCTTCCTGATATTGTAGAGTGTAAATCTACATGATCTTGCAGTCTTTGAAATGTGGTCTGTGAAATTGGGGCCACACTCTACCAACTGAGCTACAGCCGCCCCATAATGCCATAGCAGTTATGGCATTATACATTTGTGTGCAATAACTACACAAATATAATATCAGTATTAATAGTAATATTAGTCTGTTATCGCTAATACCCAATTATACAGAACAGATATACCCACAAGACCTTAAAGACATTTTTGGCCCTTACAGAGGTAAGTCCCTTCATTCGTTACGGTTGATATATGTAATAAATTTACCACCTATAATGCCTGTTTGGGTTATTCAAGCTCATAGGTTTTGAGTTAAGGTTTATTACTGGACCATTATTATCTGTTGTAACATGATAGGCTGTAGAGCTATTTAATGTTTCTTCTCATAACAGCTTCTATGTGATTGTTTTATTATAGTGAAGCACCTTTAATGGCTGTGAAAAGCACTCCAAAGTGATCTATATCAAACGAATGTCACTGATAAAATCTCTCACGCTGACAATAAATGGAGGTTACCAAAATATCCTTCATCATCTAAAATTTGTTAAAATCAAGTTGAGTTTATGATCATCCAGGTTATCTCATATTGATCAATCACAACACTAATGTGCAGCACCAATAACTCTCAATCACTATAATATATGGACCATTACTCTGGATTGCGTAAATCCACACTGCAATGATATGTGATTCCTTGACAACTGCAATTTGTCATTAAAAGACACCTCAGGGTCTCCAAATGTTATCCGCACTGTGCTTGTCTTTCATTGCGTGGGAGTACTAAATTTAGTCAAGATTTCTGAGGGAAACGTCAGGCTGGTTATTCATGGCAGTGTTGGTGGGTTCAACCTCCCAGCAGGATTTAGGTTGGTGCAGACAGTGTCCTACCGTGACAGACAAACAGTAATTGTGGGCTTCACAGTGAGCACTGAGAAATTTGGTGGGATGACAGACAAAGAAAAAATGACTGATTCAGTCAAGGGAAGACAGAACAGTGTGTATCTGTTTAAGTGTGTGTTAGAGAGTGTGTGAGTGAGTGATGGTGGGGTGGATTTGTAGAGAAAAGAAATGGAGAATTACTAAACTAGTTATTATTCAGAAGCAGTTATTCTTATTTTTATTAATACAATACGTGTTTATATATATATATATATATATATATATATATATATATATATATATATATATATATATATATATATGTATTATAGTACAAATGCAAAAAATACACAACACCTCATTCTATTGAGTTGTTCTTACTAGTGCATGAAACAACAAAAATATAGCGCAACTCGCACAAGAAAAGGAAAACAGACGATCAGAGAAATGGAGAATACAGATTATATAGTATAAAGATAATATAGAGACAATAGAGTGGGAGCAGACTACAACATGGAATCATTATTCATCCTTGCATTTAGTGAAATGTATAGGACTATAGCCTCCAAGTGAAGATGTAAACAGTCTCACACTTCAGGCTAGCACTTTAGATTTTAACAGAAAAATCTTAATGGCTTTGGCATTCAACACAGTCTTGTAAGTAAATAACAAAATGTAGCTATTTGAGGACACTTATGCGAAGACACTTAAGTGTCTACCTCTATTTCCTTTCACTGATCTGTGGTGATGCTTAACACTCAGAGACCCAAAGATAGAAAAATGGTTAAAAAAGTCACCTTTTATATGTTGTTTCAGGAGGCCTCTAATACAGAAATAAATGGGTTTTTATATTTTTTGACATTTTAGTACGTTTTTAGGGACATTGCAACGTTGGGCCTGTTGGGTAACTGAATTTCAGTGATTTTACTCACTGTCTGAACAAATGTAGAGAACATCTAATGGTTCATTTGCAGGGTGTACTGCATATGTAGCCCCATAACAGTAGCTCTTATATATATATATATATATACACTAATAATTGCACAATAATGATAATCAGAGAAGTCATATTGTTATGACTTTTTTTATTATAAAAACATGTTCAGATTGTATTTACAAAACCTGATGAACTGAATGAAAATTTTGGCATTTACTATGTTTAGCTCTGTTTATAGTCATGTTCAATTATGATAGTCCCAAAGGCGGACATTGCACTTCTCGAAGTCACTGTTCCCATTTTGGACCGCATCAATGACATCATACACATTGTAGACAAGACGGTCTTTCCTGACTGGTGGCATTCTGAAATGGAAAAAGAAAATCACTGATTATTTTCCAGGCTAAATAATCTCAATGCAAATCAATCCCAATCATACTTACACATTTTAAAGAATTGACCCATTCCACAGAATTCACACAATACTGTCTGGCTAGCTTAATGTTCCAGAACATTGTCACCTGTCCCTCATGAAGCAAGCAGATATTTGGGCAAACAAGCAAAATCCAGAAAAGAAAACAGGACCAGTTAAGTATATTTTATAAATAACATGATACAGATACTTTCAAATTCTCAAATAAATAATTTATTCCTTAATTCAACTTGAACTTATTTAATAATCATGGTGATTGAACAAAGAAGACATTTTAAACTTGTGAATGATCAAAAATAGTATGTTACTATTAGTATTTTTCACATGGAACTGGTGAATTCATCCATGTAATGTGTAAGGTGCACAGGCACATTTTGCTACCCCCTTTCACCTAGTGTTGTAAAATTACAACATTGACATAACAAGCTCAAAATCTAATATGATCTAAGCATTCAACAGTATAATTTCTGCATGATCTAGACATATTACTAATCACAGAAAAAATATTATAGTTAATATTTTACTTACTTGAATGTTCATTTATCCAGTCCAGTAAAATAAGATGATGTGCTCCAAGGCAAGTTTGCAGGTTGTGTGAGTTCATGGTCAGGTGAACAGTCCTATTTCCAAAATCTACCATCCAATTGCATTGCAAGGCTGAACAATAGGACCTATTAATTGTGTAAATGTTGTAAAAAAAGAGAGAGAACCAATGTGCAGGTTTAATTTAGTAGAGCTAAAATGTATGTTGTAATATTACAACAGTGGGACTCATAGGGTTAAAAAAGAAAAAATCAGCAATTGGTTTGCAACAACAGAAAGGAGCTGATTCCATGTATCAGGTTCACTAAACGTCTCTCACCTTACACAGAGACAGTTGACCTGAACTTGAGTGTTATTCACAGTGTCAGAGAACCTTCAGGCCTTGTCTAGCCTTGACACGGCGCGTTCGGCACAGGATGTCACTCAGTACTACATAGTTGATACTTGCATTCTGCTAACTTTTGTCACATGGGCACCAGCTTGGTCAAGTTGCCATGCAGGAAGACATCAAGTAGTTCTTATAGTGCTAATTTGTCACTCTTGTTTAAAGCTTAGAGAATGCAATCCAGTGAAGCATTATAAAAAGTGCCTGTTCCCTATGGCACAGGCAGATCTTATACAGTACATTTAAGGTATGGGAATGGTAGGAATAGTTTCCGGCAAGCATGCAAAATAAACGAGGGACACGTACCTCGCACATTTAGTAAAACTTTAATTAGTTCCCTGCACTATTCATTGGGCAATGTGTTCACGTTGTGGTTTTTGTCTGGCAAATTAGTGTATTCAGTTGAAGTCAGACGTTTACATACACTTAGCTTGAAGTCATTCAAACACATTTTTTAATCCCTCCACAGATTTCATATAAACAAACAATAGTTTTGTCAAATCGTTAAGGACATCTACTTTGTGCATGACATGAGTCATTTTTCCAACAATTGTTTACAGACAGATTGTTTCACTTTTAATTGACTATATCACAAATCCAGTGGGTCAGAAGTTCACATACACTAAGTTAACTGTGCCTTTAAGCAGTTTGGAAAATTCCAGAAAATGATGTTTATTTATAAATGATTATTACTATAGGCAATTATCAAATTAGCTTCTGATAGGAGGTGTACTGAATTGGAGGTGTACCTTTGGATGCATTTTAAGGCCTACCTTCAAACTCAGAGCCTCTTTGCTTGACATCATGGTAAAATCAAAAGAAATAAGCCAAGACCTCAGAAAAACAATTGTGGATTTCAATTCTGGTATATACTTGGGAGCAATTTTCAAATGCCTGAAGATACCATGTTTATCTGTTCAAACAATAGTATGCAAGTATAAACACCATGGGACCACACAGCCATCATACCGCTCAGGAAGGAGATGCATTCTGTCTCCTAGAGATGTATGTAGCTTGGTGCGAAAAGTGCAAATCAATCCCAGAAAACAGCAAAGGACCTTGTGAAGATGCTGGAAGTTACAGGTAGACAAGTATCTATATCCACATAAAACGAGTCCTATATCGACACAACCTGAAAGGCTGCTCAGCAAGGAAGAAGCCACTGCTCCAAAACCACAATTAAAAAGCCAGACTACAGTTTGCAAGTGCACATGGGGACAACGATCTTACTTTTTGAAGAAATGTCCTCTGGTCTAATAAAACAAAAATGTAAATGTTTGGCCATAATGACCATCGTTATGTTTGGAGGAAAAAGGATGAGGCTTGCAATTCCCAACCATGAAGCATGGGGGTGGCAACATCATGTTGTGGGGGTGCTTTGCTGCTGGAGGGACTGGTGCATCCTGATGGCATCACGAGGATGGACGATTTGGTGGATATATTAAGGTGTATGTAAACTTCTAACTTCAACTGTAAATCCAGATTTCAAATTCACCTGCCCGATCTCTAGATATGAGAGATCTAGAGATGGTCTGTATGTGACCTTTCCATGTAGCCATCTTCATGACAACAGAGTCATTCACATATCAAGCCCTTGCTCTCTCACACAATCAGCATCTCAGCCATCATCAGTCAGTGCCAGTGGTCACCATGATCACAAAACGGCAAAAAAAACAAAACAAACCCTTACAAAGCAGTTTAAGTTGCCATATGGTATTTTAACTGTGCAGTACAAAAATAAATAATTTGCTATATCATTATACATATTTTATATTTCTAAAAGTTCATTTCTCTGCTCTTGTCCTCTTGGTAAATATTAGCAAGCTATGGTGGGGTTGATTAGCGATGTGCACGTAAACTACATGTTTTATTTTCACATATGCTATCAAAACACTTTAAATCAGAACAAAATTTGTGATTAAATGTTTAATTTAGATATAATTTAGATGTATCCTTCATGCTATAACGCTGGCTTTAATTATATTGACCCTGAAAGATTGACAAATATATTGACAAAAATTACAGCAATTATAGTATTGACTATTTTCATTTTATACATAAAAGGATTGACACAGCAAGCTGCTATAATAATCTTCAACGTGATGCAGTTTAGATTAGTGGATTTCCAGTATACCATTAGGAAAACATATTTAACCATTTTCATGATTAACCTATTTAATTCAGTAAAGTCAGAGAGCTGAAACAAAAACACCAATAGTTTCATGAATATGTAGCAATTTAAGTTATTCACAGATCAGAAGTGAGATGCATTAATGTTTAGTGATATGTCTTAATAAAGGGTTCTCTATAGTTTCTATATTTTACATTTGATCCCAAGACTATTGTGTGTCAGGTGTTTCAAGACAGAACTCAAAAAATTCAAGCTCAGTGGTAAAACAATTTCTCACGGCTCCACTTTGTGCCTGGTTTTGATAGAGCATAGTGCATTTACTGTCACAAAGCCTTTCAAACAAAACATAAGAACTTTCTAAAAACAAACACAGAAACTGCCTTTATGAGCTCTGGATTTAAAAACTGGAAGAAGGTTGGGAGAGGTTTGCATTGTGGATCAGAATGACACAACACAGCCATAACAACACATATCTATGTGGCAATACCAACAGATATTCAGCTGTCCAATGTACAGGCTTCAATAAGCAAGAGAAGACACGGAGATGCCTATTAAAGATTATCAGTGCTGTGAAGTTCTTGGCAAGACAAGGTTTATCTCTTATAGGCCATGATGATGTTGATGAGGGAAACTTTGCTTAACTTTTGTGTGACTAGGAAGAGGGCGTGGCCAAGCCATGATTGAGCACAGCCAGTGCTGAATGAGCTGATCAGCGGGAGAGCGAGATAAAGTGCAGCCGGAAACGCCAGTTTGAGAGAGACGCACGCACCTGTGTTGCATACTGTATGTGTCTGTGTTTATGTTTTTTTTAAGTTGAGATTCTCATTAAAAATGTATTTACTGTTCAGACGATTCCATCGTCCTCCTTGCCCAATCTTTAACTGTTACAGTGGTGCCGAAACCATGGAGGGAGGAGGGATGCACTGTTGAGGAGTCCTCGCTGCTGCCTTATGCCAGGGGAGCAGCCCCGGTCATCAGCATGGGGACAGAGGGATCACTGCCAGCCGCAGAGAGCCGGAGGAACCACTTCCATTCGCCGATGAAGGGGAGGAGCAGTTCCGTCCGCCAGGGCCGGAGGACTTGCTGCATTCCGCCGGGGGAGGAGCAAGCTGTTGTCCACCAGAGGGAGGAGAAGTGGTTGAGAACTGGGCGACAGCGTGTCCGGGATCCATCAAGCAAGTTTTTCTCTCTCTCCTCTCTCTCCGTCACTCTGCCTCACTCTTTCCCTCCCCTAATCTCTCCCAGGGCTCCAGAAAGGTGGGGAAGGTCTGACAGCAGGCACGGCAAAAAGGGCAATGCCCCCTCCCACGTCATGGGGGGTCTCTGACCTGGAGATGGACGAAAGTGACGAGGAGGAGGGCGGGGCCGGGTCATGAGGACACACGGCTAGCCCTGAATCAGGCTAATCAGTCGGGAGGTGGATAAATATGAGCCAAAGGCACCAGTTCCAGCCGTTTGCCTGTGGCCTACTGTTGAGAAGTGGAGGAGCCATTCCTTCCACCAGGGGCCTGAGGACACACTGCCATCCGACAAGTGAGGAGTGAGCTGGTGTCTACTGGAGGGCAGAGGAGCCGTTGAGGACCGTGCGACAGAGCGTCTGGGAGCCGGCGAGCAAGTTCTCTCTCTATTTCTCTCTCTCTCTCTCTGTGTCTCCGCTTGTCCTTTCCCTCTCCCCAAGCTTCCCCATGTCTCTCCCCCAGGTTCACAGGGGACGGGGTGGACCACCGGCTGACAAAATGGCCGGAAGGGCAGCGTCTCCCCTCCAGAGATGGAGCATGGCCGGTGCTGAATCAGCTGATCAGAGGGAGCGCAAGATAAAGGGTTTCCAGAGAAGCCGGTTGGAGAGAGTGAGAGATGCATGCGGCCGATAGTCCATGAAGAGTTTTTTTGCACTGTATAAAGTGTCTGTGACAACAGGAAAGAACCTGGCAGGTTTTAAAGAATGTATTGCTCCGTCTCAATTTACCCATCACTGGGCTGAGATGGCAGGCCTATGATAATGCTTTGAATATGGCAGGAAAATATTCAGGTGCACAGGCCATCATTAAAGAGAGTCAGCCATTCGTGATGTATGTCCATTGTGGTATGCACTGTGTAAATTTAATTACACAGCATTCTGTTATCCGTGACTCTTTGCAGTGGGTTCATGAAGTGGGGGTTTTGGCCAATCTATGAAAATGAAGACAATTTTCCAAGAAATTGCAAAGTCAGAAAGTTGGTTCATCAGACCTTTGTGTCCAACAAGGTGGACAGTATGAACTGGTGCTATTCATGCAGTGCTAAATCAGTGTCAACCGATGTTACTTGCTCTGGAGGAAATGGCCAGTGGTTTAAAAGAGGCAATGTGAGCAGGGGTTTGAGTTCCAGGAGAAGGAGCCTCAGTGCGAGCGGGCGGAGCCTACAGGAAAAGCGGGTGGAGTCATGTAAGGCTCAGAGGACGGAGTCGCCGTGGTCAGGAGCACTGGCAGTGACGGGGAAATGGCCTCCGTGGCCGTGGGCACTGGCTGTGACAGGAGAATAACCTCCATGATCATGAGCACAGTCAATGATAGGGGATCAACCACCATGGTCGTGAGCACAGGCAGTAATATGGAAACGACCTCTGTGGCTGTGAACACTGGCAGTGACTGTGGAGTAGGGGCTCTTCTTCTCCTCTTCCGCTTCCGGATGGCCGTGAGCACAGCTGTGGGAGACTAGGAAGGCAGAGCCATGGGAGGCTCGATGAAGGAAGTCTCCAGGACCACCAAGGCTGGGGAGAAAGTGGTCTCTGTTGAAGGGAGCTCGTAGACTACATTTCTGAGTCATCCAGATTGAATCACGAACCTATTCTGACAGCTTTGCTATAAAGTGTGATAATTCATTGTGAAGAACTGACTCAGATGAACGATTCATTTGTGAGTCGGACATCTTTAGTTCTGATTCAACACTGGCTGTAGTAAACACTGGTATGATGTAGGATGTAGCGGTGTAGCTTTTGTCAAAGCTACGCGCTACCTAATAAAAAACATAACTTCTATACTGAAAAGCTACTTGGTATAAAAACTAGTGAAGCTACCACCTCACTACTCAGAAATGTTGTTAAGCTGATAGCTTCACTATTTGTAGCGAAACTACTGCCCATCACAGAGTTTAATTTATTCTCATTTGTTATTTGAAATCTTTTATTGATGTGTGCAAACAATGATGGATTGGTTCTGGGTATTGATGTTTTAGCATTTTTCTAGGCTATTTGGAGTGTACAGGAACCTTCACGACACAACACTGCATTATAGCCATGAATTTCCGCTCTTCCGCCCTCGGGTACTATGAAATATGGTTCTGTGCTAGTCAGACAACTTCCTCCAGCGATGCCGGGTGCTGGCACTGGACCCACTCTACCATTCCTTTTGACAGTCGATGTGTCAGCTGCTCCAGCACCACCTGATCGACCACGACCATCGACCACAACGTCGCAATCCCCAGCCAGCAGCCATTTCTATCAGGCGTCTTGGAGCCATTGGGTGAAGGCAAACAGGCGCCTGGTCTTCTCCAGCTTCATGGACCAGAAGAGCTGGCGGTACTGCTCTGGACTGCAGCCAACCCGTTGCAGGATGGACTTCTTTAGGTCTTCATAGGCCAAGAGGTTAGCTGCCAGCAATTGTTGTGCAGCAAGCTGGGCTTCCCTGGACAGCAATGGGAGGAGCCTGGCCACCCACTGATCACACGGCCAACTCCAGATCTCAGCGGTTCACTCAAACAAGTCGATGAAGGCTTCTGGGTCGACCTCTGCCCCATCTTCAGAAGCGTGGGCAGGGGGCTGTGGCTATCCGAGGATGCGACTGGGGCCCTCTCCTGGCTGAGGAGGCTTCGAATCACATGCCGGTCCTCTGCCTGAGCTCGGAGGATCTCAAAGAACCGGCGGTCCTGGTTTTGACGTAGCTCAAACAGGGATTGTTGGTGTGTCTGGTGTAGATCAGCGAGGGATTTGAGGATCTCAGCCAACTGCGAGGACTCCACGGGGCTAACTTCGTGTTACCGGGTTTCGGCAACAGTGTAACACAGCTTCACAGCAGAAAGGAAGGAGAACACAGGGAAACAGGTTTTTCCAGGCTCAGGTTGGACTTTTAATCGGCCACTTCAATGCTTTAAAACTTCACAAACTCATCAGCTTCACATGCACGTAGTCACTTAAACACATCAGATTCACAAACCTAACAGATTAAACATAACAGCTTAAGGAGCACTGTGGCCTTCCTTGTGCCAGACTTTCTCCTCTCTGCTGGTGGCGTGGCTGCTTATATGCCACTCTCCCCATGCACACTGGAATTATAAACAGGTGTTAAACATAATCTAGCTCATGTGCAAGTGTACTTACTGCTTTCTCTCTCTCCAGAGGGACGCTTGACCACACACTTACTGCCTCATTATTTTTTTTGAAGAACTAGTGATAACTAGAAATAATAAAAAAATGTACCTGAACAATAAGTTTGGGTGACAAAATCTTTAAAATATAATATCTTTAAACAAAAAGAAGATTGTTTTTTTTTTAATCAAGGTATAATTTAAGACAAGTAAATTGGCAGGTGAAACAGGAAATTAGGAGAGCAAAGCTCAAATATAAGACTTCAGTGGAAGAGAAGCTCATTAATGGCAGAATTCAGTCAGCTTGGAGAGGAATAAAATCTATGGCAGGGACAAAAAGTAATTTTATGACTGAAAATATAGACATGGCAAATAGGTTGAATGATATTTATTTGAGATTTGATAAACAGAACTTTGGTAATGAATGTTCCCAGATTTGTTCTATGGTTAAAACACAAGATCAGGTTACAATCGGTAAGGTTTTAGCTCTTCGAGTTTTACAAACAGTTCCACAGAATAAAAGCTTAGGACCAGACAAAAATTTAAATGAAAGATTCTTGTAGGTTGGATTTGAGATTTTTTAATAAAAAGATCTCAAAGGGTGAGAGTAAATGGAGAATATTCACAGGTTCTCCACTGGGCTGTATTATTTCACCACTGTTATTTATTCTCTATACTGATAGATGTAGAAGTCATTACCTGGATAGGCATATCATTAAATATGCAGATGATACAGTTGTTCTTAGTCTCTTAAAACAGGGTGAGAATGAACATGGACCTTGTATTTTTAGATTGTTGCACAGCAACATTTTTAGAAATAAATGTGGATAAAATGAAAGATATGATAATAGATTTTAACAAACGTGTTAGTACCTGAACCAAAATGAAAATTGATAGTAATGAGGTTGGCTGCCCCTATAAATATCTAAGTGGGTAGAAAATACAAATTCAATTGTGTCAAAGGCACAGAAACGCTTGTATTTACCTAGGATCTGATGTTTTTTGATGTGGATAAAACTGTACTACCATTGTTTTACAGATCTTTTATCAAATCTGTCTTAACTTTTGCTATCATCTTTCGGTTTTATGGAATGAATGTGAAAGGTAGAGATCAGTTGCAGAGAATTGTTAATTTGGGATTGTGTATTATGGGTGTAAGGCAGCTAAGTTTGTCTGCTCTATGTGAAAAAGAAGGCTATAGTCAGACTATACTAATGATTCCACTCACATCCTTCACCCAGAATTTGAAATCCTCTCTTCATATCGGCAGTACAGAGCTCTTAAGTTTAGGACTGTGAGAGCTTCAAGATCTCTTTTAGTAAATTCTGTGTCAGTTGTTAATGTTTATCTGGGGATGATAAGTTCGAATTTTGTTTATATTGATTTAAATATGGTGCAGTATTAATTTTAGATTTGTCTCTGTTTTATTTGTTTTTATTTTGCATATTGTTTGTATGTACTGTAGGTGCTTGTCATCATAAGCTGCAACAGAAATTTCCCTTTGAAGGGACAATTAAGGTTTACGACTACTACTGCTGTTTATGGACATGAAAAAAAAAATGACTTCAGTAAGTTTTTGATACACTAAAAATAACTGGCTGATTTAAGTATTTCATTCGGCAGGGAAACTCTTTATGTTACTATGCAATACAAATAACTTTCGCATGTAAGAATAGAAGGAGAATTATATTACCTTCATGTTTAAAAGTAATTGAGTTTGATGTTAATCAAAAGTTCATTTATATTAAATAAATATACATTTATATGAATTTTTGACAAGGCATAAATTGGTTGTGAAAGAAACCAGGGGCAAGAGACAAAACGATAAGTACATGTTGTGCTTTCAGCTGTAGAACATGAAAACGCTGATCATGATGCTGGAACTCTGCAAGAGGAATGAGGCTGTCAGCTAAAACGTGCATTTGGCCTTTTCATTGTTCTTTGGTGCAAATCTTTATTATACTTTATTAAAGTCTGATTTAGGAAGCATCACGGGTAGCTCTTCAGATCTGTGCTAAATGCTCACCTGTCAATAGAACCACATTTGGAGAAGCTCTTGGAGGAAGAAAGGCCGCATTAGTACCAAATTAACCTTTTCCCATCAATCAGCAGTTAACAACTGCAATTTCTCTGTTGCACACACAATGAGTGTACATTGATCTCTCACTGACATTGAACTGTTTCCATCAAGAAACAATTAAATGGAAAACTCCAGTGGATACATAGCCACCACAGTAAGAGATGTTTTTTTATTTGTGGTTTATAGTTTCTGACACTGTTGAAATAAATCAATCCCCTCTCTGTGTACCAACAAAGAGCAGATTAATAACAGTGTGCCATAGAATGTGGGAGATGTACTTAATTGCCCTCACATTGCGATCCGACCACTACAAGCGGATTAAAGATATTTACTTTGTTTCTGAGTGTTTTCCGATGGGCATATGTCAGGGATTATCAGATTCTCATTTTATGTGAGTGATTGAAGCATTACGCTGAGTAAATAGTTTACCAAGAAAGATTATTGAATGCTTTTTGTACATAAGAGCTCTTAAAAAAGAAAAGAAAAAAGAACCAGAGGATGTTTGCAGGGCCAGAAATGTCAATGGATTTTATGTTCATTTTTCACAGACTGTGGTGATGCATTTCCACCTTAATTTAGCATTTAAATATTTAATGTACATTTATTTCACTAAACTTTGCCTTATATTACCCTGGCATAAAAAAAAAGTTAACAGCTGCTGTGGGAGTCTTTGCATCTTTGTCTCTTCTGACTGCCGTAATTCACGGATCTCTTTTGGAAACTTGTTAGTAATAGTTGATTATTTATTTTTTCATTTGCTTCTGGAGCAAATGGGAACACAAAAATAATATTAGCTAGAGTCTCCTATTTAACTGTATAGAAGTCCTGTTTTTGCTTCCTTAACTGAATAGATTGAAAACATCTAGGTTACTATTGTAACCCCCGTTCCCTGATGGAGGGAAAGAGACATTGTGTCGAATGAAGCGACACTAGGGGTCCTTCTTGAAGGCCTCGGTTACCTCTGAACTTGAGAAAAGGCCAATGAGAAATTGGCAGACAGAATTTGCATGTCCCCCCCCCCAGACATACAGGTATAAAAATAGGGAATCATGCATCTGTCTAGTCAAGTTTTGCACTGAGGAGCCGAGAATAAGGTTCGGCCGTTACAGTGGCTCGGTACAGCGTCGTGGCCAGGGGGACACAACATCTCGTTCCCTCCATCAGGAACGGGGGTTACAATATTAACCTAGATGTTCCCCGTCTGTCACTCACTCGACGTTGTGTCGATTAAATCATGCCATGCGGTGAACCGTGTACGTGAACTGCTGATGCAGTTGCGGGCAGGCAGTTGTGTGCCAAAGCAGCAGCAGGCTGCATCAGACTGTATGTACCCTTCTCCAACGCCCCATAAAAAACTTTTTAGGTTCCCCGAAAGTGGGGGAGCAAGCGACGTGCCAAGCATGGGAGCAGGCCGCGCCATTTAATGCTATAACACGCCTCGGGGAAGACGTTCTTTTCCAACTCCTATTCTTTCAAGGGGAAAGACCCCATGGAGACCACATCCTGCCCAGGCTGGGGGGAGGTTAAATGTGGCGAATACGTCTCATTGGTTTTCAGGCCACATGTGGAAGTGGCGCAGTGGTAGATCCTACCTAGCGAGTGAGGAGTTACTACAAACACAGTGATCGGGGGACAGAGGGGACTGCCCAAGGGAGACGGGGTCTGCTGGCAGGGGGACCGTACTGCAGAAAATACACACAGGGGGAGGACATGGCCTGAGTCTGATAGGCCAGCCATGGTGTTGACAACCCAGTGGGCAACCTCTACTGGAAACAGTGGCCCTTTTATGCTGTCTGCCACAGAAAACAAAGAGCTACTCAGAACATCTAAAGCTCTGCGTTCGGTCCAAATAGGTACGCAAAGCACACACTGGACACAGCAATGATAAGGGTGGGTCTGCCTCCTCCTGAGGCAGCTTCCCTTGCAGGCTCACTACCTCTGAGGAAGTCGTAGGAACCTTGGGCATGTAGCACGGTTGAGGTCTTAGGATGATGTGAGCATCTGCCGGACTGGATTCCAGACAAGTGTCGCTGACAGAGAACGCTCGCAGGTCCCCAACCCTCTTGATGGAAGTGAGCACAATCAGGGGGGCCATCTTCAAGGAGAGGACTCTAAGCTTAACTGACTCTATGCGGTTCGAAGGTGGGTCTCTGAAGGCCTGAAAGGACCACAGAGATATCCCATGAGGGGAACAGGCATGGCCTGGGAAGGTTCAGCCTCTGGGCGCCTCTAAGGAACCTGATGATCAGGTTGTGCTTCCCTAAGGACTTGCCGTCCACTGCATTGTGGTGAGCCGACATGGCGGCTACACCTTCAAAGTGTTGGGGGACAGCCTCCCCTCCAGCCTCTCCTGTAGACATGAGAGCAATGACCTGACTGCAGGTCTTCAGATCAGGAAGAACACCAATTTGCGAACAAGCTCCACTTCAGGGTGTAAAGCTGCCTGGTAGAGGGAGCTCTGGCTTGGTTGATCATGTCGATGACAGCAGGTGGTAGGCCACTTGGATGAACGACAGACGGGGAACCGGTGCTTGGTTAGATGACCCAGTGGGGGCAGTATGGCTTGCTTGTATTCTATCTATGCTTGTTAAATTACAGGGCGGATGTTCTCCTGATGATCCCGGATGCAAAGGATAAGGTTGCAAAAAGTGATCCTGGATTTGGAGAATTACTGAGATCACAATCTCACTCACAATCTCAGAGGCGGAATTTCAGATCTGATAAGTTGAAATATTTGTGTGACTAGACCGTTTGTGACCACCCGACTGAATGTGATGGATTCATTCAAAACTATGAGCACGAAGTGTAAAACATGTGAATTATCATTCACGTTGCAAAAATATACAATAAAAAAATAGGGATGTAATGGTTCACTCATCTCACGATTTGATTCGGTTCATGATACTGAAATCACGGTTTAGTTCACAATTCTTTAAACTAAGTTTGACTCAAGAAAGGTTAAGATGGAAAGTTTTACTATTATTATTACTCTATAGACATGTGCAAAACAGTTCATTTCTTTAATAATATTGCTAAAATTACTGTTCTTAAAAGTGCTAAATGATCCATCAGAGATGTACTGGGACTAAAAACAGGTCAGAACAGGGCAATGGTGACACCAAATGGATAACGGAATAATGTTAGATACACATGCTGCTTACACACGGTCACTGATTACAAACATTTTAAATAGTTTAAATTTAAAAACTAAATTCTAAAATAGTATTGTCTTTGATTACATCTAAATATTCTTATCAAAAATACATATTTAATGGAAGTGCATTCTTATTCAGTTAAAAATAAATTACTGATATAATCAAATTAGACATGCCATTTGACATTAGGAAAATATTCCCTTATAGCATTATTATACGTAGTATTCAGAATTAGATATAGTAGATACAGTATATGTCTGCCACTGTGTCTGCATAGTGTGCACTCGTATTTTAGAGCTCCTTGAGCCAATTAAGTGATTTCTATTTGTATGCTCGAGTTTTGTAGGCATAAGTTGTCATGTGTATTGGATAGAATAGATGCTAAAATAATTAGTAACATTTTTTACAACTGTCCCATCTCCATGTCCCATCTCCACATTTACATTTATGCATTTGGCAGACGCTTTTATTCAAAGTGACTTACAGTGAACTTATTACAGGGACAATACCCCCGGAGCAACCTGGAGTTAAGTGTCTTGCTCAAGGACACAATGGTGGTGGCTGTGGGGATTGAACCAGCGACCTTCTGATTACAAGTTATGTGCCCACTATGCCACCACCACACATGCGTATCGTCACATTTTTTAACCTTGATACATTGTGCCACGATAAACTGTTACACCCCTGATATAAAGGCAGAAAGCTTTTGTAATTAAATGTGTACATGCCATTTATTTCTATAATTGTCTTCAAATTTAAATCATATCTATGAAATAACTATAAAACCAGCAATGATAATGGTGATAAAAATAATTAAATCTGAGTAAATATTAATTATGCATTTTATTGAATTCATCCATCTGCTCAACAGCAAGGTTTGGTAGCAAACCTCAGAAAACAATTAACAAAACCAACAACATTACTATCGTTCTTCAAAGGTTATTTTTTTATCTTCTCTATTTCTCAAGGGGTTGGGTGCTCTGTTAAACCAGTCTAATTTAACAATATCCTCTCTTCGTTTCATTCAAGCTATAAAAAAGGTTACTTTTGACTTTTTTAATACTTAAGTACAATTTAAAGTAAATAATTACACATAATTATAAAGTACCCATACTTTGAAACCGAATCAGACTGCTTTCCTATCACATGTGACCGATTCATTTTAAAGAACT
The DNA here is from genome assembly GCF_025860055.1 of Xyrauchen texanus. NCBI lineage: Eukaryota > Metazoa > Chordata > Actinopteri > Cypriniformes > Catostomidae > Xyrauchen > Xyrauchen texanus. The sequence continues at coordinate 3,125,303 of NC_068289.1, forward strand.
GACTCAGATGAGCGATTCATTCGTGATCTGACACCTTTAGTTCTGATTCAAAACTGGCAATAGTTAACACAGAGTACAAGGCATGATGTAGCGGTGTAGCGTTTCTCAATCCTACGCCGCTAACTAGTCAAAAATAAAGCTTTGCTACTGAAAAGCTACTTGATTTAAATCTAGCGAAACAACCATCTCACTACTCAAAATATAGTTAAGCTAATAGCTTAGCTATTTGTAACAAAGCTATTGCCCATTACTGCCTGTTTGTTCTGCTGTGTACTACAAAAGTCCCTTTAAGTCAAGTCAGGTCACTTGTGACCTATATTGCCAACACGTAAATATAACGTCAAAGAGGTGCAAAAATGATGTCAGACAGTGTAATAAGCTCTGAGCACTTCAATGAGATTTTTATATAATTGTTACTGAATGGCTGGATATCTGAGTGGTGTCCAGAGAACAGCATATGATTTAACAACAACTGGACAAGTTTTTGGGGTAGACCTGACCTTCTAAAGAAAGACAGACTCCATCCCACCAGGGAAGGTGCCGCTCTCCTCTCTAGTAATTTGGATCACAGTCTTAATAGTGATAGTATTTGACTAACTGGGGCCCAGGTCAGAATCAAACCATGCATTAACAAATCAAAAATGTATTCTGGCACAGCTAATGCACATGCACGTTCTCAAGTAAACTGATGGCCGATATCGCTATCAATTCTCCAATTGGCTCTTTTAAATACAAGGAGGGACTCACAGACCATTCCTTGAAAAACGCCATACTGAATGTCTCTATTGACACAGTATATCCCATTCATATATATACAAATGACCAGTCTCATCCTATAATGTCTCTGATACTACTTAGCATCGTTACAGCTGTTAATGCTGCCCTGTAAGCAGGGTTGGGGAGTAACGGGATACATGTAACAGGAATACGTATTTAAAATACAAACTATAAGTAACTGTATTCCACTACATGGTAAAACTTGATCAAAACAAGATATTTAATAAGGCAGCAGAATGTTTCTGCCTACCTTTTGAACACTTCACATCAGGAGCACATCTATGATGACTTAAAATAATGTCTAGTTGGCAGCGCACTAGATTTTAGAACAGAACTACAGTGATTATAGACTGGTTCAATAGTACTACTACTGTGTGGATACTTTTTTAGTTTATGCATTTATTTACTCCACCTCCCATGGCCAAGTGATTTATACAGATTGGATGTCACAGTGTAGCATTTGAATATTCAAGCTATATCACATGAGCAAGAGTGCTGTATGGCCCTATATCAGCACAGCTGTGATTCGGCCACAGGCCGAGTGCAGTAGGTAATCACAGTTCAGCACGATTTCGAACGTGATATTGCTTAAATACAACAGTTCAACAAACGAGCAAGTAAAACAACGAGGAAATACTAAGAAATGTCACAAAAAACGCATTTGTGCATGGAACTACTTTTTTACTCCACGGATCAGGATCTGCCATTGCTAGTTCAAAAGATGCACCCAATCCTCCATTACTAATTAAAAAACGTCACTTTAGAACTATTAATGATGGCTTGGGCTGTTTCTTACAAGCTATTGGAGAAACAAGGGTATGTGTGTGTGTGTGTGTGTTTGAAAGAGAGAGACAGGGAGAGAGAAAGAGTGATTGAGCAATTACCTGCGTCTGTCGCGCCTCCCAAGCAGAGATGAATAGTAAAGCTATAACTGTTTTATTCTGTTCCTCATCTGTAATGTTAGAGAAAATTGTCTTCAGTAAGTTGACTGTAAAAAATAGCCGTCCGTGCAGGGTCTTCCCTGAGTATTTTGTGTAGCCTGTTCGTTTCTATCCTCCACCATGTTGAATGTTCACATCTGAATTCTGCTCCCAATGCGGAAACTCCAGTAGATAAGCACCTTGATCATGTGTGATTACTTTGTCTGTTGCATCTCTCAGCTGTGATAAGCCTAACAGCAGCATTGTACTGATTAAAATGAAGTTAGAAAATGTCATTTTAAAGTTTGATTCAGAAAGACTATCTTGACGTTTCTTGAAAGCTTTACTGAACAAACCTGGGAACAACTTGGAAACAACTTGGCAATAGAAATATGCAAAAATGTTTTTTGTAACCACTGAAGCATGAAATGCATATGCAATAATATGATTGTAATATCTGAGGAGAAATGAGGGAAGAAATGGAAATGTGTATAATTTATGATGCAGAGAAGGTTTGGTTCTTATGAAGCATGCAAGCTGATATTTCAGTGTTTCATTGGGAGAGAGGACATGTGCATGTGAATACATCACCATACGTTTGAAAGATGCTAACAGCATCTAAATTATTTAGACTCATGTCTGCAAAAGCTACCTGTGATTACATTCAATAACTGGGTGCAATATATTACCCTAGGGGAGCACCAAAAAGTCCACCAACTCCTATTACCTAATTGAATGATCCAAAAGCAGATGCAGAACATTGTCCCTGTTGGACATTCGCCAAGCACATGCCATAATGGTACAATCATAATGCATATTTTCTCCCTCATTAATATTACAACACAATTAAACATTTATCAGATCTAATATTTATACATGTATAAGTATAATTCATATGTATTTATAATATATATATATATATATATATATATATATATATATATATATATATATATATGAGAGAGAGAGAGAGAGAGAGAGAGAGAGAGAGAGAGAGATTTCAGTAAATATAGATCAAAAGAAATACGTCAACCGAACTCATTCACTTTATGAGAAATGTTGTCATGTGTAAGGTGCAATTCACTGGCAAGTACTCAAGTTCCTTGTTAATCTCAGGATCAAGCTCGCTCTCGCTCTTGGCTGCTGTATTTTCATAAAGGGCAGAGTGGTCCATTGTGACTAGTGTCAATCCAGTTCAGCCTGGTTTCAGTAATTAGTAATTTACCGCATGAGTGCCACACCTGTGTGCCTCACTCAGCTATGACTCACCAGCTTCCCTGTCCTCCCATTCCATGCACGACAATTAATCAGCAGTTTAATAAATTGATGAGGACTGAAATATTTTTTAACTGCTTTTGAGCAGTATAAATTTCTATCATATCCAAACATCTTTCTATTTCTTTACCCTAGAATGGAACAGCAGTCCCATTTTTTCCTTTATTTATGAGCATCCAAAGCATCTTTCACTGGAAACAAACTTGTTACTTGTACAAGAGACTTTATAGCACCATGTCACATTTTAATGCCTTAAAGATAAACTCAGCAGTTTTTTGTTTTGTTTTGTTTATGTCATCTTGGACTTGACACCTTGGGGCAAGAATGCAGCATATTTCAAACACTATAGTTTTTAGTTAATGATGCCATTGTAAAAATATTCACAGTCATCTATGATTCATTTAATCCACTAATAAGGCGGTTACTGAGATTAAGCAAGTAGTATACATCTGGTCATGTGATCTCAACATGGAGGGTCGCCCTTGAGGGAATCATGGCTGACTGTGAATACATTTTGATAGCATTTCTGAAATGGAAAACTACTGATTTTAAATGATGCTACACTGCCACTAGCTGTCAGTGTAAGTACAATATGACAGAAAGACAGGAGTTACTGAGTGCACCTTTAAGAGTATTATTTATTTATTTAATTTTTGGTTTTGAAGGAAAAAAAAATATTAAATGCACATTTTAGAAATCACAGTGACCTTTTAGAACATATAACCCATGGTCAAAATGCCAATCATGGTACAAACCATGTACTTTTTATTGCAATTAAATGATTTGAATATTACTCTGCAGAAGAGATTCATCATGAATTGTTTGTTTTAGCTATTTTGTACAAGAAGTTTGTACATATTGTTTGGATTGCCTTTCAGCTTCTTATGAATAATACTGAATGGCACACAAAACCATAAGATAATGAATAGATGCTCTGAGAAATTATGATGAATAATTAAAACGCATCTTTACAAAAATCTTCTCAGGTGTTTCAGTGAATTTTGATAGGGGGTATAAATCGGTTCACATTACATTTTATGACTAGCCATCATAACAAACCTCTATTTACAGACTGATAATTGACCTCTCCATTAAATAGACAAGAAGTGGTCTCCCTCTGCAACAATAATTCAAACAAATGGACTCAATGATTTGTCTAATGTGTAACGGTGGCACTCTCCCCCCCTGGAGAAAACTACCCCGGTTGTTAAAGAGGACAGTGTTACTCAAAACCCTGAAAAACTTAATCTTCGTAGGATTCGTGGAAGATTTCAAGGAGTTTCTGCTTTTCCTGGGATTCCAACTCTTCGGCAGTGGGAAAACACGGTTTGAAATGACATACATGGACAGTGCGGACATCTTCTCCAGTGGCCTCTAGTGCTACCCGATAGTTCAGTGGGCCCAACTGCATTATCGCTCGGTAAGGTTCCTGCCATTTGTTTGCTAGTTTGGCACTGAAGTGGTGAAGTGCACTGGACTGGGGAAAATGTCTTTTTCTTTGAAGGTACTCTCTCTTCGGTTTTCGTTATAACTCCTAAGTTGTCTTACTTGGGCTTTTCTGCAGCACTCTTTTGCTCTTGATTGCAATTGAGTTATATGCTTGACTACTTCATAGGAGGGAACTGTGGGAGAGAAATTCTGGCCCTGCATTAATTTATCCATGGGTCCATGTAATTTCCTTCCCAGGTGGAGCTCGGCTGAATTGATCGCAAACCTCAGTTCACACACCTCTTAACATGACGTTTCACATCCATCCACATTCCAAGACAGAAGGCGACATTGTGCAACCTCTTGTAAGTCTTGTAAATTCCTACATGACCACTAAAGGATGTGAATGGTAGCGTTGCAGGATCTTTTGGGACAAGGCTACTAGGAACGTATACTCTGTATACTCTGTATCTTCAATTACCCCATATTGATCTTCCAATTAATTATCTTCTGCTAATGTCTGAAATATTTTTGTGATCACTGTATCTTTGTGCTGTTCCTCCCAGATGACAGCAACCAAAACTGGAAGTTCTGGATCCTCCTTTTGGGTGGAGTACAGGTTACATCCAGGTCTGGAGTGCATCCGAGAAAGAGCGTCTGGTGCAAAATTGAGCTTTCCTTTGCGGTACTCAACAACAAAGTCAAATTTTTGTAGGCGGAGAGCCCATCAGATAAGACGACTGGTAGTCTTTGTGGAACTCATTACCCACTGAAAAGCTGAATAGTCGGAAACAATGGTGAATAGTTTAGGTTCCTCTTAGTAACCTCTTTCGAAACCTTGGTCTCTCCACTGTGTCAAGACCCAGTCTGGTGTTGATGGTGTCAGTATACACCACAAATGGCAGACGTAGATTGGGAAATGAGACAGGCCTTCGGTTGATCAAAAGCTTGCTGACACCAAGTTACCATCCTGCCAATCCGAGGAAGCGCTGAACTTCTTTAATATTTCTGGGTACAGGGTAAGAACGTATTGCTTCCACTTTGCTGGGGTCTGCGGATATGCCTTTAAGGTTTACCACATGTCCAAGAAATGTCAGTTTCTGAAGACAGAATTGACTCTTTTTCAGATTTATGTTTAAGCCTGCTGTTTGTAAAAGGGAGACGACAGTTTTGAGATCGTGAAAATGTTGGGTCAAGGTTGGTGAGTATATAATGACATTGTCAATATACACAAAGCACATCTGTCCCCGTAGCTCTCACAAAATGGTCTTGATCAATCTCTGAAACGTTGCAGGAGCATTTTTCAAACCAAAAGGCATAACATTAAACTGGTACAGCCCTGAGGAAGTGATGAAGGTGGTCTTAGGCTTACTCTCCGGATCCATAGTTACCTACCAGTAACCATTGTCCAAATCAATGGCGGAAAAGGGATTCCAGGATTTCTGTGATGGTCGGTAGAGGATACGCATCCCTCTTGGTGATGGCATTAACCTTACGCAGAATCTTATGCTTCCATCCTTTTTCGGGACCAGAACAACAGGTGAGGCCCAGGCAGAGTGAGATGTTCTCCTATACCATTCTTCATCAGTTCCTTTAACTGGTCTCTCACGAAAGCTTGTTTTTCAGGTGTTAATCAATATGGACATTGTTTAATGGGTACTGGATGAGTGTTGTAGAGGCAGTGCTGAAGAACAGTCATCCTCAAAGATGGAGGGTACAGACTTGTGGGTTGGAATATAGGAGGTGAAGTAACTAATGTTTTCCTTCATGTGGTAAGTGGGATTTGTTAACTGCGGCCTCTATTAAGGTTTGGTCATCCATGTTATCTATTGGTGGTGATACTTGTGAGAACTGTGATGAAGGAAGGGAACTGTGTAGAGAAAGTGCCTGGATTTAACTTTTGGTGTGTGGTCTCCTTTTCAGATGCTGGGGTTTTTCAGCTGGAACCCAGTTGAAAAGGATACTCTTCATCTGGGGTTGACTTGAATGGATATTTCCGGTCAGCTACATTTATCTGTAGACCACTGGAAAAGAGGAAGTCCAAACCTAGGACTACAAAATAAGCCAGGGCTTTGAAGGTGAGAATGGCAGCACGTATGGTGAAACGTTTGTTGTGAAGGGTTATCTGTATATTTGTCTATCCTAAAGGGACATCGGCCTTGCCATTGGCCAAATAGAGTAGACACAAGGACAAGGGATGGAAGTTGTCATGTGGAGCAAGCTCCTTCCACAGGCTCTCATGGAGGAGAGTATAACTTGCTCCCATATCTAATATGGCCTTTCCCTTCCAGGCTCCAATACTAATAGGAACAACTAACTTTTGAGGTATGGAAACAAACTGGAAGTTTGGAAGAAGCAGTCCGAACAGAAATGTTCGGACCTTGTGAATGATTTTGAGAGAATTGTGACAGACATGGCATTGTTAGAAGGCAGATCTCCTGACTTCTGAGGTTGGGAAGAATGCTTACTACCAGCAGAAAGATGCTGACTGGGAGAATGTGTGGAATAAAGGGTGGAATAGTGTGGACAATTTCCAGGTGGATTTTGTCCTTTACATCTCCAACACTGGACTGGAGTTTTTTCAGCAAATCAGTTAGAGGTGGGTTTTTGTGATATTGGTTGAGTTGTTATGTGTCCTTGGTAGTGTAACTGATGTTCAAAATCCTTTTCCAGCTGATACCCCAGTTTCACTAGCTCATCCACAGTGTTTACTCGGCTGCGAAGTTGGCTGGCAAGGTGAGGGTTGATGTTTTTAAGAATCATCTTTACCAGCTCACTCTCCAGTAAGGTGGGCTTCCATTGCTTGCATAGGGCTCTGTACCGTAAGGCTAAATCCCTGATTGATTATTTTTCTGACTTTCCTTTTTTTTTTTTTTCAGTCCCTGTTTGGGTGCCACTTCTGTAACGGTGGCAGCTCCCAGGAAAATCTATTTAAATAAATAATTAAATAAATGGATCTAAATTAAATTGTTTGGGTGCCAGACAGGAGTAAGCCTGTCAAAATTACAAAATGATACCACAGATAAGCTCTAAAAGCCACCAGTTACATACATACCAAATAAACTTTCTATTTCCTTTTTTAAGTTTTTAATTCTCTACACCAACATAACAAAATAATAAGGCACGAGAAAAAGAGGTTTCTAGTTCAGTTTGCAATTATACCCCCCAAAAAAAAATCCAAAACAACACATTGCATGTACCTTTTTACACCTTGACTCTAACTATTGAGGAAAGGGGAAAACCAAAATAAACAAATAGTGATATGGCCAAGGATCTGCTCTAATCCCGCATTTAAATCGGCAGATTCAAGAGTCCAGTTCTCATCGAACAACCATTTAAAAAAAACAATAAAGGGAAAATACAAACAATATTAAAGTCAAATATTGTTCCCTCTAATAGAAATGAAAAAAAAAAAGGAAAATTCATATACTCACACAACTATGGACAAGGAGCATGAATTAATGCACTGGTGAAATGGGCATCAGTGATTGGATATGTGTGTATGTGAAGCAAGCCGCACGGCCGAACCGCTACTCTTGGTAACTTGGGAAAACAGCTTTGAATTCGGAATAATATGTAAAGATTTCCAGGGGAAATGAGGATATCCGGACTGAAACACACTTCAGCTCTTGAGTTCACACATGCTCTGCACTGGAATTCCAAGCTCTTGAGCACAATTCCTCGGAACACTTCCGAAATCGCTACATCCCTAAACACAGCATGCGCCCAGCTGACGAGACTGCACCTTTCTTCACTCAGGTACTCGCTTTGCACTCTTTCTCCTTACTTTCACACCCTTTCCTTTGATGACTCCACATTATACATACACACTATTACCTCACATCTGTTAATTAAGCTCCCATGTTAATTAAGCTCCCATCCGAGGGGCGGCAACAACAAAGGATTATTTGTTTTTGTTTCCCAGCTCCGCCACAAATGGCACTTTCCCAATGTTGCTGCAAATGCACAAACAAAACATGATGAAATCACAGCAGCAGATTACTATCAAGACGGGTGAAGTAAAGCAACCTGAGGCTGTTGTTCAAATTGCCAATCACCCAAGTCATGTGGTGTGTCCAATTTGTTATTGTGGGATTAGCATAGTTGACCTCTAATAGCTGGGTGTTTGCAATTACCCAAGGGTCTCTGCTCATTTCAGCTCGGATAAATGAAGCTGATTACAACCCATATTTATCCCATATTTACTCTGCATCTATTGGCATGTAAATCAAAATGTAAATGAGGTGGGGTGGATTGGTTGGCATGCAGTAAATATTCAAATTGCAGGAGCGTCAGGCTGTAATCAGTGGTAAATTGTCAATGGATGAGGAAAGAGGAGGTCTGGCATTATTAAATTGCATCTCTAAATTCAGAAATTACAAATGCGCATTTTAGTGTGCCACATGAAATCGACTTTATCTCTTATCCTATTCACATTCTAATAAAATCAAAATGAGGGCAGCTGTGACAGTGACAAATTGTGGTAATTTATATCCCTGTTTGTGAGTTTTAATTATGCGATAGGTTCTTGGTGTGACGTTACATTTAACAAGATTCACAAATGTTCTAAAGAGAAACTAAAATTGTAACCCAATAAGCCATATAATGTGAGCTTAATACTTGCTTAATAAACAAACAAATAAGATAGATTGATGGTCTATAGATGAATGGAGAGTCACATAGATGAGCAAAGCAGAGAAACCAGCAACACCTGTCACCAATTAATCACAAAAGAGAGAACAAAGGGAGGGATGGTGTCCTAGGAAGCATCAGTCACAGTGATTACTATAGCAGAGCAACGAATTCGTATAAATTGTGGAATTAAACTGGTCTTTAAATACTTACGACAGTTTAGTATTTTAAGAGCACTTGCGCAATGCTATGCGATAAGTCATACGTGCAAAGTCAGTGGACAGGTCCATTAAGTTTAGGTATTTTTGTGCAAGCCTGCACTAAGTCTAGGCGCAAGGCACTAATGGACTGGGTCAAGTGCAATTTCATTTTGAGGTTCTTCTACCGCACTGTCTGCGTCCTATTATATAGTCCATTCTCTATCAAGCACCAGTGATAGGGGCTGTATACAATGAATTTTAAGAATACAAATATGGACTGATGTTCATTTGTGCATAAACTGTGTCCTTGTTGAATGTCAGGTAAATACCTATGACAGTGACACACTCCACTGATTTACATAGATAATGGGGTTCTCGTCAGAATTTGGATGTATGCTCTGTTTAATTATAGAGAATGTGAGTATTATTAGTCATATTGATCAAGTGGCACACAAATCATACACACAGTAATGGTATCGACTGGCAGGTTAGGCCATGGATTTTTGCACAAACTTCTACTGGTTGATTTTGCATTAAACACTTACATTTATTAAAACACACACACAAAAAAAATTAAACCAAAACTATTTCTAAATTCAGATTATAAATTCAAATAGCATTTCAAGTGAAAAGTGGTGGTCAACAAATCCTATATAAACACCTCCTGTAAAATCCAAACATTTTACCCTCTCAAACTTCTTCCACCGGCCTCTTTTGCAATGACTTAAAAATCACTCTTTGACAACATGTGGAAAAATATTCATACAAATTAGCTCATACATACAATTTTAAATATAAACATTTTTACAATATTTGAAAAATAAAGCATGATCTCTCAAAAGTTTAACACAAACAAAAAAAAATTATGGTTTATTGTAAAACAGCTACAACAGAGTTTGGACATGGACTTACCACCTACTGGTGGATATGGAAGCCCAGGAGTGCCATTAACAAAAGAATTAAGAACTATACTATTTATTCTATTAATATGAAAATAAAAATGTGATTAAATAAACCAATTTAAAAATGGACAAATAAACAGACACATTTAAATTAAAATCAATAAACCAATTAAAAAATGGACAAATAAATAGAAACATTTAAATGTGTTTATTTAATTCATGTTTTAAAATGTACCTATATTTAGCAATAAAATAGCACATTAATAAGCCATTTTTAAATGGCATTTTAAAAAGCATTTGGCAATTACTTTTCTTCATGTATTTGCCAATTGCTTTTCTATATTGTTTCCTTTTCCTTTTCTGTTACCATTTGTCAATCCATACCAGCTGAAGCTCAGGAGTGCCAATTAAAAAAGAATGAAGGAATAAATGATCAATCCTCTAATGGTTAGGGAAGCACGCCAACACTGGCGTCTTCTCCCGTCTGGTGGTGGCGTGGCCATTTATATACCACTCTCCCCATTCTGACTGGAATTAGAGACAGGTGTTAGACAATTTAGCACAGTTGTAAGCACCCTTACCACTTTCTCTCTCTCTGGATGGGCGCTCGACCATGCCCCTGCTGCCACAATATATATATATATATTATTTTTTATTTTATTTTAATTTTTTTCCACACCAATCTACTGTGTATATCTCTTTATAATGTTGTAAATAACATTTGTTCTTAAACGTTTGTTGTGCTCATCTTCAAAAAGATGTTCATTGACTGACAGGAGCTATACACACAGTAAATACACAATGTACACATTCTTTTATAACTTAAGGATTTAACATTTCGAATTTGAATTTTGAATGAATTTACATTTTAATTGTACCTTAATTGATTATGTTATAGGCAAAATTGTATTGACACTGATAATGGCAATTAACATGTCAAAGTCACTGCTAGAATTGTGTGAAATGAAACAGTCACTTAACATTAATTTGACTGGAAAAATAGACTGGAAGTTTGTGTAAACGTAATATAACACTTTATTAAGCTTTATAAACAGAAACAGTTTAGCAAATTTCCATTGTGTCCCATTGCTTAAGATCGATGATCTCACAGTGCACAGAAGGTACAGTATATTGTTTAATACAAAGAAAGGAAAATGTTATGATTAATATTTGCCAAAACATTCATGCTTCAATGATACAAAACATGGCACCAACCAGAAGCGAGCAAAAACAATGGAGACAGGTGCGAGTGGTCGGCATGGGGTTCCAAAAGCTATCTTGTTAAATACAAATAAAGGAAAACTTAATGATGTTTCTTTTAACATCACAAATTGAGCACCAATGAACAGCACCAATGTGATTTGGACCACAAGTGGTGGAAAGTGACGTCACACAGTCAAAAACATTATGTCTAATATCTCAAACACTGAACCAGCACAAACTTACATTTTTGCGGCACAAACAAATGGTATAGATTTGGTAATGATTTCATTATATGGGGTGCAAACTTCATGGAGGTTACTAAAGCAATCACTTCTCTGCACCGCCTGAACGTTACAGCTACAGTTTCATAACTGTATGACCGCTCTCTCTGCCATATATGTGAACAAAGCCCATTTACAGTACTGGCCATCTTACATCCTCTTCGAGTGGCACATGGGAGAGGGGGTGAGTCTTATAATTGAATCAAAAGTTCAATGGTTGCTCTCAAGAGTCAACAGTCCAGTGGAATTTTTTTACTTGATTTTCAATTGGTTAAAGAAAAGGAAAAGAACAAGGAAAATGAAAAAGAAAAGTCATTGGCAATTGGATGAGGAAAAGCAATTGCCAAATACCTTTCTAAAATGCTAATTAAAAGGTGCTTTTACAGTGCATTAAAAAGTGCATTTAAAAGACTCATTAATGTGCTCATTTAATTACATGTTAAAGAAATAAATTTGATTTATTAATGCACAATTTTACTGTTAAATATAAAGACATTTTTAAACATTAATTAAATAAACACATTTAAATGTGTCTTTTTATTTGTCCATTTATATAGTCATTTGTTTATTCAAGTTTTTATTTTCAAATTAATCAATTGATAATGTATTCCTTCATTCTTTTTTAATTTGGGATTCCTGGGCTTCAGCTGGTATGGACTGACAAATGGTAAAAGAAAAGGAAAAGTCAAACAATAAAGAAGAGTATGAAGAAAAGCAACTTGCCAAATTGATGAAGAAAAGAAATTGCCAAATGCTTTTTAATAAGCCATTGAAAAGGTGCATTTAAAATGGGCTTATTAATGTGCTATTTTATTTGAAGTACATTTTAAAACATGAAGTAAATAAGCACATTTAAATGTGTCTATGTATTTGTCCATTTTTAAATTGGTTTATTTATTCACATTTGTATTTTCAAATTAACAGATTGATAATTTATTCCTTAATTTTTTTTTTTGTAAATGGCACTCCTGGGCTTCCATAGGTGGAATCTCCAAACTGCAAATGCAGGAACCGATTTTAAACTTTGCGCTGAAAACTGACGTGGATCTGATTTGTCTTGCAGTGACCCATTTCTCAAGAAAATAACATTATGCTTTGCGCTACTTCATTTCCATACAATACACCCACAGTTTGCGTGCACAGACCTACTGATAGCGCAAACACTCCCACCCACGCCCACTTGTGCTTTGTGCTTTGAAAATTGCACTTAGAATTAGTGTCCTCACGAACATTAGATAAGACATTGTGCGCTGCGTCTAGCGCAGTCATGAAAACAGAGCGCTACATCACAAACAACACTTTTTTTAAAACACATTCTTTCTCTCTTTCCCCACAGACATGTTTTATTTTATAAATAGGATTCTGACAAATAGCAATAAAACCCCCAATAACGACCTGCATGACTGGAGCTCTAGTCAGCTCTCATTACAAATATTAGATGTAATTACCAAATAACCAGAAATTATAATGCAAATATGAGACAAAAAGACACAACTGCAAGAAAGTTGCAAAATCCAAAGAAAAGTTGACATTGTTAGAATGAACACTTCATGTGTGTAATACATTGCACACAAAACATTGTATACAATATCACACTGCTAGTAGAGGAGGCACTAGGAGCATGTAACATTTCTTATTGCACCATCATTTATTTCACATGATATCAATCTACGTCAATTTTCCATCTGTACTAGCATGTTTCTGGGTTTATCTCAGCTTTAGGCCCTGGTAGTCAGAGGCCCCTGGGCACTGGCCCCATTATGGCCTGGTCCATAATCCATCCTTGACCCACAAACAAAATATACACATCCATTTAAAAACAAATGGATAAATACATTCAGTTTGTCCCTACATCTTGAGGACCCATTTGGAATGCCTGTGGCCGACTGATTTGTCCTGGATTCCTCTGAGAGGACAGAAGGGTAACAGAATGCAGTCAGGTGTGACCGCCACCGCCAGCTGTGACCTGAAGATGCCGTTTGGAACTCGAGGGCTGGCAGACCACCAGACAATCAGAGTTGCTGCCCCAACTGCAAGAGTCCATAGGCCACCCAAAACTCACACTCACCTGCATCCATTCCAGCCACCTGTCAGGTGCACCAGCTGCCTGGCCAACTTAAACGGGCAGGCCATCTGTGCTCATGTCTGGATTTGATATATCACTCAGTATTGTGAGGGATAATGCTGTAATGTCTCTAAATTGTGTCGGGTATGTCACATTTTTCTTTTGTTGTTATGATATGTGGCAGACCAGAGTCAGAGATGCAGTTGCTTCTGTTTTGTATTGGCAGTGCAGCATTGTATGGGAGACCATATGTACAACTGCCTTCCCACTATCTATTAATATCAGACTCAGACGACATTTATATCTCACATGTTTACACCAATATAAAACATTTCATGAACATAAAAATTAAATTTTTTTTGCAGTGGAATGCCAAAAACACTGCACATCTGCACGCCTGATTAACAGCCAGCTGTATATTGTGGGTATGTCTCTCTCTCTCTCTCTCTCTCTCTCTCTGTATGTGTGTGCCCCTCAGCCATGAAACCCAGTTATGCTTCTACATAGAGGTTATATGCTTTCCCATGCTGCACTGTGATCTTGCCCTCTGTCTCTCTCACTAATGGGCTCACATTGCTGCAGTAATGCCAATTAAAAAATTGAGCACAAAATTTCCCAGAGAGTCTGAATCTGCCTTAAATAGAGCCAGCAAGCCGAATAAACAGCACTGATGAAAGGAACACAATGCTCACATGCTGTTAAGATGCAGGCTTTTCCTTGCATCCCATGTTAGGCCTTTAACACAGTCTGGCCTCATTACAAACTAACCGTGATCCAAACACATATTCCAGCCAGCTACTACTGTTGGCTGTATCTGGTTGACCAGTTTTGTTTTCTTGCAACATAAAAGTCATCCATCTGACCGGAATCCTCTCTGCCTTTGTCAGTCTCAAACCCTCTCAGTGCTGTCACAGCTCCACATTTAAAAAATGAACTTCCAAAATAATATATGACTATGATAATAATTAAACATAAAATATGTCATACAACTTCAGAGGAATCCCTATCAAGGGATCCAGATTTAGCTGGTGAGCTTCAGCAGTTAGCCCATGCTAGTAGATGCCATAACTACAACAATATATAGGCAAAAAGCCCCTTTCTTCACTGATGGCCATTCAAAAGTAGCTGTGTAGTATGACTAATGTGTCTAAAAAAGAAAATGTTTTACCCACATGGAAACTAGGGAATGTATTGATTCCGGTTCCTATCCCTCTCAATGATTCAGATTCCTTAATGGTTCCGTTACCGTTAACATGTTTTTATTCAGTCATTTCAGTTCAATTAATTACAATAATTACAACAAAACTGTTAATGTGTTGGTCTATGTCTTTACAATACTATATGAACAACAGTCTGTAAATGCACAGCATGATTTACAGTAAGTCTCAGGAGCATTAAGTTCGACATTACATAACACGGTAACAGTTTGTGGTTCATTTCAAATTGGACATGACAGGAAGTCATAACTTCCAGGTCAGTGACATTAAAGGGATAGTTAACCCAAAAATAAAATTTTTCTCATCATGTATGCACCTTCATGCCATCCCAGATGTGTATGACTTTCTTGCTTCAGTGGAACACAAATGAACAGATGATAATTGTTTACTTCCGGTCGCTCTCCGAAGCACGTAAATAAATAAAATAAATTGATCAATTGTCACACATTATGCATACATTTCTGCATATACATGGTGAAATTATTTATTTTTCACATATCCCAGCTAAGTTGGGGTCAGAGTGCAGGGTCAGCCATGATATGGCGGCCCTGGAGCTGATAGGTTCAAGGGCCCAACAGTGGCATCTTAGCAGTGTTGGGGCTTGAACCCCTGACCTTCTGGTCAGTAACCCAGAGCCTCAACCGCTGAGCCACCACTGCCCTAAAATTCACATATCCCAACTAAGCTGGGGTCAGAGTGCAGGGTCAGCCATGGTACTGCGCCCCTGGAGCAGGTGGGGTAAAGGGCCTTGCTCAAGGGCCCAACAGTGGCATCTTAGCAGTGTTGGGGCTTGAAACCCTAACCTTCAGGTCAGCAACCCACAGCCTTGACCACCAAGCCACCACTGCCCCTTGTATCCACATCCACGAGGATACTCAGTTCATGCTGCCTCTCGTGTGACAAAGCAAGTCTACTCATGGATACACATCGGAGTGCAAACGGAAGTAAACAATTATAGTGAAAAGGACTTAAATATTGATCTGTTTCTCTCAGAAGAGTCATTTGTTTGGGAATTGGACTACAGTGGTTGTGCTGTAGACTCAAGGTAACCGGTTCATTAGAGTCATTAGTTGTTTGAGAATTGGCGTGCACTGGTTGCGCTGTGTGCTTTGCACTATGGATTCACTAAATGCCGCTATATTGCACAGCTGGAAACACTGTCAGTTGTTTAAGTACGTGTTCCATTGGCATTGGCGGAAAAATACACATTACGTTAATTGAACCAATAGCCAAGAAAACCATAACGTTCTGTTATTTCTTTATTTATTTTTTAATGGAAGAGATAACAAATAAGAAACGGTTCTTGCTCCCCAATCCTAATGGCAATGGTTTATTTCAATAAGTGTCAGGAATTCAATTTCATCTGTTCTCTATTCTGTAGCTGTAAGTGTACAGGATAAGTGATGCTGTTCCCACAGTGCCTAATACACAGAGTTAAGAGTCCCTTGTACCAGATAGATGCTAGTATACCATAATGATGAAAATCATTGCTCCATATCCTCTCATTCATCAACTTTTACTGATCTACTTTTGTGCCAGCATACTATGTTGATGTCATCCTCATTCACCCTTACAGAGCAAAGCTCTTTACAGAGACACATCAGCTGACAGCAGGTGCACCAAAACATCCTTATGCTTAAGACTTATTGGGATGCAGAGAGGAATGCAACCTTGAAATAAAATAGAAGGGAGTATCCTTGTGAAGCAGAGAAATACAAAAGGGCAAATGGCCCAGCTGCCTCGTGGGGAGAAACAGCAAAGCTGATTGTCCATTCCCACCCTCAGTGGAGGAGGAGCCGTGCACACAGATTATTAAGACATCCTTCAGTTCAGTTTTAATTTTGATGGAGAGAGAATGACCTTGGGAGATTGATGTGGCTTGTATGTGTGAGCATCTGTGTGTGTGTTACATGTTGACTATTAGTGGTGGAGACTAAAGCTATTTCACCATTAGCCTGCATCAACAAATGGTAAAACTACTTGGAATTGTCCATTTTATACGGCACTTCTGAGATTTAGTCTTACCTGCATTAAGTCTAGTTATGTGTGTTTACTACGGTGGCCCAGAGGTGCATAACACAAGAAATGTTCAAAGCAAACAAAAGTTCACAACACAAAGAAATGAAGCCACAACACAAAGAAATTAACCCTTTCACACATACGGTCCGTTTTTCTGACTGTCACCCCCCGGCGTGAGTTATTTATGCGCTTGAAATTAAATGTAACAACATGTAACCGTCTAAAGTTCATCCTGACGCAACACTTCGCAGCTGGCACGCCAGGAGAACAGAGTGTTGGTGAAGGTAAAATATCTATAACAGTTTATGTTGCCATTATATTCACTTTAACTGAGCCTTGCATTTCGCTGGTTCGTGAGGTTTTACAACCGATGTACACGGGAGGGCTAAACATTGGTGAGTAAATGTTAAGCTTCATTTTCACTTCAAAATCTCCAGAACATGCATAGACTATAATAGACGCATGACATAAATATGTTTTTTCTACATATACAGTCTTGTAATTTGTTAGCACATTAGTTTTGTGTTACTATCATATGGCATTGCTTTGATAGAGACATATGTCAATTCATTGTTATTAAAATAACGGTAAATAATTTTCATAAACGAATTCAGTAAATTAAATATTAAATTTTATAATGCAATTGATCAATAACAATAACATATTATGATGGTAAGTAAATAATATGAATAAATATATAATTGCCTTTTGTAGTCTCAACAAGGCTTTCAGGAAGTGGTAATGCACAAAAACATGGGCTAACACAAAAGGGATTGTTTCACAGCTCTCATGTACTTGGTGAGTACCTTACTGCTTTACTATGCTTTCTCTTTGGTCATTTTGCAGGTGATCATGGTCATTCTCATCCTATTTGCCCACATAGTACCACAGGCCCAGTAACATTACTGGGAGAATGTGGGACTGGTATACCAGTATCCTTCCTCACATAAGGCAGCGATAAGTTAATTACAACAGACACACACACAAACCTTCCCTAGCTCCCGAATACTAATCGGCTGCACCTGCCTTCCATCACCATGTCAATCAGCTCCACTACATAGGTCCCTCTAATTCCTCACTCAATGTCTGGTCTCCCATTGACTCATTTACCTGTGACTTACCTGTTCTCCCGAGATTCTCCAAGGTTCCTCTCCAATGTCATTCCGGCGATCTCTCCAAGTTTCCTCTCCAACGTCTACTTCAACTTGTGTGTCACCTCAAGAATAATCACTCCCTACAATTATTTACATTTATGCATTTGGCAGACGCTTTTATCCAAAGCGTCTTACAGTGCACTTATTACAGGGACAATCCCCCCGGAGCAACCTGGAGTTAAGTGTCTTACTCAAGGACACAATGGTGGTGGCCGTGGGGTTCGAAACAGCGACCTTCTGATTACCAGTTATGTGCTTTAGCCCACTACACCATCACCACAATTATCATCAGTTTTCGGTTCATCACAGCAGCTCAATTCTGCATTTTTTTAACTCACCTGTTTCCCTGTTTGTGTTTGTTCAATAAATACCTGCCTTTGGGTTCAAACACCATCATCAAGTCTGGGTTTCTGTAACAGCCAGCACCTGTTCCAACACAGTAAACATTTTCCAAAAATTATTAAGAGTTAAAAAATGCCATGTACTTTGGTATACAAAAGTCCCCCGGCTTTTGGACGCTGCGACTTTAATGCATACACTTGAATAATAATAGAAGTGGTCCTGTTTGATCATATAACAAATGTTAAAACCTTTTTTCTCTGAAATTCTAAACTTACCACAAAAGTTTAAATGTGTGCCATGTTCTTCAGAGTTATGTAGTTCTCAAACCAGACTCCCAGATCTGAGATGTGTTCAGACCACTTTTTTGGTGCGGTTCTTCAAAGTATGCCTGAAGCTGGTCATCTCCACATGCACTGTGTGATTTCAACAACAAACTGGTTCAAGTCTTCCCGTGAGACAGGGTATCCACAGTCTTCTCTGATAAACCTTTATATAAAACATTAAAAAATGTTACCTCGGCAGTCAGCAGCACCCTTTTCAATCTGTTACAATGTTCTGTTGCAGTGTTATGTATGCAGTAAAGGTTATTTGACCCAAAAATGTAAATGTTGTTATCATTTACTCACCCTCATTTTGTTTCTCCTCTTGAGTTCCACAAAAGAAAGAAAGTCATGTGGTTTTGGAACAACATTAGGGTACTGACTATTGTGGTTGAGGAGCCATACATATGGCTTGCCGCCCCTGCAAAATCATGTGTGTGTGTTGATCTCAGAGCACAGTGGATTGCAGCCATCATTCCACTTTCAGTGCCACAGTCAGTCCGAAGAAGCATTGGTATGACTCCACATTCTAAGGCACAATGCCGGTAATGATCAGCTATAATCTCTGGGTTGTTATTGCTAGCTACACAGAGCTACCACATCACTTTACGTGAGTAACCATTAATGCAGCCACTGATGGCCAAACCATCTGGTTTTAGTTTGTCATAGCCATCTAAATGCCAAACATGATTGGGGTCCACTGAATGGTAAACTCTTCTCACAAATCTTTGACTTGAGCGTTGATTAACACCTAATGGATGAAGATGTGCCATCATAAGCATTACATCTTGCATCTTGACTGTTAGATTGTGTTTCTGATGTAGTGTTTTGCACATTGTGCGGTGGTCATAATGCTGTCCAGGACCATTAAACTGTTCAATATTTGTTACCTGTACAATGTCTAAAGGTGAGAAGTTCTTAGCTCTGAATAAGGGCAATTTGTTTATTTATTTATTTATTTTCAAGGAACGAATGCTCATTGTAATGTTGTATTTTGTTGCTAGGAAATCCAAAATGACACTGTAAGTGTAGATAGTACAAAAATTAAAATATATATATAAATATATATATTTGTTATATAATATATTTATATTAGTAAATTAATAACCTGAGAAAAAGTGCTTTAAATGTTTATACAATGACATTAATGAGTCTAACTATTAGTTTGACAATGTCAATGATATATAATGTTAAACATGGTATTAACAACATTATGTACAGTAAATGGTAGAAACTTCCTAATCAATTACAAATATCCTCATGTTGATCTTTTTTGCACCAGACCCTTAAGTTCAAAAACTATCCCATATTAAGTATCCGTACTACACAGCAGACTTAATTCACAAGCAGAAGGAATTTAAGGGTAAATCGTTCGTAAAACCATTCTCAATATCAAGTAAATTGATGTATTATAATCATGGATGATGATTGAAATGTTAAGAAAGGATTTGATTATAAGAATGGGTTTTTAGACAATTTAAACATCAATTCATTCTGTTGGTGTAACATAAACGAGGCCCATGAAAATTATTAAATACATTCAGAATCTGAAAGTCTCTTTAGCAGCATCACAGACATTTGAATGGAATTATAATACATAACAATAACTTAGCCGTCTATGGTACACATTATGATATTGATGAGTAAACTATTTTGAACCTTTTTTTATACTCTAAATGTAACTGAAACATAATCAATATTAATTGTATTGCCAACATTGTACTATAAATTATGAAGCAAATTTGAAAATTTTGAAAATCACTGCTTTATAGTAATGGGGAATGCCAGGCAGTGCACCACCATTTCCTCTATACCAATAGATTTTTCGACATAATACATCATGTCTATAACAAAATCATACATAAAATGTTTACATTCCAAAAATAATACATACATAAAAAGGCATAATTCAGAATTATAAATCAGAAATATTCAGATCAGTCTAGCTCTGTTCCTTAAATGCAATGTTATGGATACCTAGTTACTGCCTAGTATGATTCCATTGTGTTACAATGTTGTCTCAGGGGACAACATGCTAAATTTCATAGTTCCCTATCGATTCAGTTCACTCAACATTGCGTTTGAATGCTATGGGGAAAATCCCTTTTCCATAACCTAGTTGAAGCCATTGTATCATAACATCAATCTTGTGAATGGCAATGATGTTTGAGCTTCGCCCCTTTCGGCACCCATTTTCCCTATATAAGCGGGCGTTCAAACATAATTTCTTCAAAATGTCTTCCTTCAAGACCGACAACGTCTCATCTTGAATTCGAAGTTTCATCTCATCTGATCAGCCCGCTCTTCGCTATTGATGGACATTTTTCAGCAGTCGGGATTCCCTGCAGATGCATCAGGATGTTCTTCACCTGAGTCCAGCGCCTGCAGCAAAGATTCACCCGCCCCCTCTATTGTACCGATGAAGAAGTCTCTCCGCCTCGCTGCTGGATCGGGTTCTTCGCTCTGCGAGATATCTACACGCTTCCCGCACCATCCAGGCAGGTGTTGTATCCTTTCAATATATATAATATAATTCCATCCAAGTGAAAGTGCCAACATAACAGAGCCATAAAAGTGAAAGAGACATAAAAGAGACACTTGTGTGTACGCGTCTTTTTAAAGATGTTGAATCGCAAGTGTTCCTGATCGCTTTTAGATCTGAGACACTTGAACAGCACGTTTGATAAAATGCCCATTCAAATGTTAGCTCAGAAACAGATCTTATCGCACATCTGCCCACAGGACTAGTTTGTATCAATAGATCTAAAGGACACGTACTTTCATATCCAAAGTGTACCGCATCACAGGCTGTTCTTGAGATACGTATTCAAAGGGATGACATATCAGTTCAAAGTCCTTCCCTTCAGATTGTCTCTGGTCCCGCGCATGTTCATGAAATGTGTTGATGTGGTGCTTGCCCCTTTGAAGATGAACGTTGTGCATATTCTGACTTACCTCGACTATGGGCTATTACTGGCCCAATCAGAGGCTCTGCATTCACAGGGACTTGATACTTCACCATAGCTTAATTTATTTGTGTTGTATCTTAATTTATTTGCGTTAGGTTTTTACACATGAGACATCTCCAGTGCTGGCTCAAACACCATGTACTGAGTCATGTCTAGCGTCGTGGGCGCATGTGCAACATAATGACTCGCTGCTGCCTGGCTGCTCTAGCACTAGGGACAGCTCCAAACCTTTATCAGCAGGGTGTGATTCTGGGTCAGGTTTTCATATGGAAAGTGGTGACCATGGATGCGTCCAACATGGGTTGGGGTGTGCTGTGCGATGGACGCCCGGATTTCGGCACTTGGACAGGTGCGAAACAGCGTGGCACATCAACTACTTGGAAATCCTAGCTGTCTTCTTAGTGCTGAGAGCTTTCCATTCTCACATAGTGAATCTTCATGTTCTTATTCAGTCAGACAATAGGTCAATGGTAGCGTGGTATCAAAAGGGCAGCACTCGATCACTACCAATGAAGAGCCTGGCACAACGCCTCCTCATATGGAGCATTAGCCATTTCCTCTCTCCGCGCATGACATATGTTCCAAGCCATCTGAATTGCAGAGCGGACATGCTGTTGCGCCAGGGACCGATGGCGGGGGAATGGAGACTTCATCCTCAGATGGTTCTGAGGATTTGGGAAATGTTTAGCAAAGCGGAAGTTGACCTATTTACCTCTGCAGAGACAGCCCACTGCCCTCTTTGGTACTCCATGTCCCAAGCCCCTCTGGGAGTGTATGCCTTAGCCCACAAGTGGCCAACAAAATTAAAATATGCATTTCCTCTGGTACGTCTCCTCCACTCTGTAATCAGCAAAGTCAGAAAGGACAAGGAAACGGTTCTGATGGTTGCGCCAAAATGGCTCAACCAGCCATGGTTTCTGGAAATGAAGGAGATATTAGGCAGCCCTCCATGGGAAATATCACAGAAGAGGGATCTACTCTCTCAAGTGCAGGGCACGATTTGGCATCCCTAGCTGGAGATGTGGAACTTACACATATGTCCCCTGAACGGAGCACAGCACACAAACCTTAATTGGCTCAGTCTGTAAGGAACACCATTTTGCAAGCTAGAGCACTGTTTATGAGATGCCTCTATGTACTAAAATGCTGTGCAATTTCAGACGGGTGCTCTTCATGCAACAAAGACCCAGTGAATTACTCCATAACGGAGATCCTTACATTCCTTCAAGAGAGGTTGGATGCAGGTCTTACTCCATCAATGCTTAAGGTCTATGTAGAGAAAATATTGGCATTTCATGCCCCAGAGGCTGGTTCATCTATAGGCAGACATGATCTGATCATAAAGTTCCTTAAGAGTGCTTAAACCCCACTTGACCTGCTACGGTTCCAACATGGGACTTAAATCTGGTGCTGAGGGTGCTCACGAGCCCCCCGTTCAAATCATTGGAATTCGTTGAGTTGCGTGTGCTCTCTATAAAGACTGCACTGCTGTTGACTCTGGCCACAGTAATATGGGCTGGTGATATACAGGTGCTGTCGGTTGACAGTTCAATATATTGAATTTGGTCTGAGGCTTTCAAAAGCCACCATCAATCTCAAAAAAGGCTATGTGCCTAAGGTGCTTTCCACAACCTTCAGGGCACATTTTATGACTCCTATAGATCCTCAAATTAAGATGAACTTTCTATCTGGTTTTCACCATGTGGGATTATTAATTTAATACCCACTTGAAAAGGCAGTGACCTCATATACACATTCTTCTAAGTGATTCTACCCTGGTACATCTAGGGTATGACGCTACGTAGTGCGGCGTTTTGGGACTCCATACCCCATAGTAGTCAAATGCAATTTTGAGTGATCTGAATTGATAGTGAACGTCTCCGGTTCCTCGCGTAACCTCGGGTCCCTGAGATGAAGGGAACGAGACATTGCAAAACTTGGCTGCACTACTACATCAGAGATTTGTGGAACGAGCAACGTGTTCAGTCAGACATTCTGAAGAAATTCTGTTTGAGCGCCCACTTATATAGGGGAAATGCACGCCTAAAGGGGCGTAGCTCAATCATAATTGCCAATCTCAAGATTGTAATGTCTTGTTCTCTTCATCTCAGAGAACAGAGGTTACGTGAGTAACTGTAGATGTTTTCTATCACACCTAGCGGCATGGATGCAGCATCACACAAATTTGAAAACGTTTTCAGTTTCACACAATTCTGACAGATTGATCTCACTGTAAGTTTCACGAAAGTAGGTCAAAAGTTCTTCAGTTAACTTGGTCCGTGCTTGCAAAAATTCATTTACATTTTTATGCATTTGGCAGACGCTTTTATCCACAGCGACTTACAGTGCAATTATTACAGGGACAATGGAGCAACCTGGAGTTAAGTGCCTTGCTCAAGGGCACAATGGTGGTGGCCGTGGGGTTCGAACCAACGACCTTCTGATTAACAGCCCTGTGCTTTAGCCACTACGCCACCACCACTCCAATTCAAATAACTGCCCTCAGTGGCTGCCCCTTTTTTTTCTTTTTCTACCTTTTGCTCCCTACACTTTGGTGTAGTGACTCCTGGTGACAGAGGACGAATCTCAGTTACCTCCGTGTCTGAGAACATCAATTTTCTAATTTTATCACGTGGCTTGTTGAGTGCATTACCGCGGAGATGTAGCACGTATGAAGGCCCAAGCTCTTCTCCATGGCATCCACGCACAACTTATCATGTGCCCCACCAAGAGGGAAAACCACACATTATAGTGAACACGAGGAGGTTACCCCATGTGACTCTACCCTCCCTAGCAACCGGGCCAATTTGGTTGCTTAGGAGACCTGGCTGGATTGAGTCAGCACACCTTGGATTTTAACTCACGACTCCAGGGTTGGTTGTCAGCGTCAATAATCGCTGAGCTACCCAGGCCCCGTGAGAAGTGTTTTTAAACATAATGGCAAGTGTGAGCTCCAGTTACTGGTTGAAATATCCACAGTGCGTCAAACCTAGCTGTCAGTGGGGTAGAAATGTCAAGGGGAAGTGGAGAAACTCTTATTCGCGCTTGTCGCTGATTATGCGAATGCGATCATTTCCTGGTCGCAACATGGGATGAAAACCCAGGTCTCTGATGCTGTTGATGCAACATGCTATCAGCCAAACCACAGTTGAAGGTAAACACACTTGAACTGATGCAAAAATGTCTGATGGGAGATGCAGCTTGTCAGTAATGTGGTTGGTGTCAGGGTACTGGAATATTTGGTAGCGAAATGTCGACTTCCTGTGTGTTTATGTTGGTTCAGTTGTAGAAATGTGCAATTCTCGTTCAGTAGTTATTAATTTATTTAGTGAGTGATAGTGTCCAAGAATGGGGGCTTACAGATATTAAGTGAGTAGTATTTGGCTGGCCATGTGATCTCAAAAATTCCCAGAATTTACAAAATTTGTACATGTATAACAATTTTATGGAGGCACGAGCTGTCAAGCAATTGATAAATATCAAGCACACATTTTGCAGTGAACATTAAATATAAATAGTGAAAACAAACAGGTACAATCATTAGTCTATAAGAAAGTTTTACGATACACGTGAGGCTGATTTGTGTGCACAATCTTTAACATTGTGTGGAGGGCATCATTTAGTTAAATTTCATGTGCAGAATTAGTGAAATGCAGTGGAATAAATGACAATGGAGCATTTGCAATGTTTTGGAATAAAAGCTTAACCAGATAATTACTTTAATATGTGATGTGGATATAAATGTGCTCAACGTTAAGAGATGGACAGATGAGCTCTGCTGTGAAATCACATTAGGTCAGGAATTCAACATCATATTAAGGTTGGTCTATGGATGCAGGCATGTGAATCCCTGTGAAACATTAACAGACATTTCAAGTGGATAAATGTGTGTGATCTTAGTTAATTACTCTTGACAAGCTCAGATTTCTGAGACATGCACAATGAAGGAGACTACAATGCACCCATCCGATTTGAAATTTTAATCACACCATGCTCATTTTAAATCTTGAAGTATACACTTTAGTCATATTGACTTCACAGACTCACCATTGCGTTGTCATTTTAGATAAGTTTATTTAAAATATCACTCTATCCCTGTGCTTGTTGTTGGATCATTTATCTATTATTCGGTTGAAGTCTTTATTAATTTTGATGTCATTATTCATGCCTTTAGGAATAAAGTATTTGGCTTCGGGCACATCCCTATTATATGTGCAAAGTGTACAAGTGTCGTACATTGTCAGAATACCAAATGCCTTTTGTCAGTGATTTATATAACTGCTTTAGTGTTTATGTGCTTCACATAGTTAGGCAGAAACATTTTATATATAGGATTTCAAAATATAACAATTCAGGAAATTAGATGACAGAGATGAATTGAAAGGGAGAAGGGAATGTGGCTCATTTAAAAATTCTGATAAATACAGAAAGGATGGAGTTAGGGAAAAAAAAAAAGATGGCAGAGTCAAGGACAGAGGAAGGGAAAAGAGGCCAGAGAGGGCTGGGCTATGTGTGCTCTGACTGATCTCACAGTGAAATCGGAAAAAACAGGTTGACTTTTCTTTTGGTGAAATCAGTCTTTTACTTAAAGTCGCTACATTTCAGGCGAAACATCCACAGAGGGGTGGCAAAAGCAAAAAGAGTTGCTTTCAGATGTACAGGATGTAAAACAGTAAAGAGGAATTTATATTTTATAAACTGTACCCTCCAACCCAAACCTAACCATCTGTAACGTTTGGGAAAGGTAGGGATGGACGAGGCAATGATGAAGTAAGAACCCAAGTGCAGTTTTATTTTAGAAAGTGGGCAGTGGTGTCTCAGTGGTTGAGGCTCAGGGTTACTGGCCAGAAGGTTGGGGGTTCAAGCCCCAGCACCACCAAGATGCCACTGTTGGGCCCTTGAGCACGGCCCTTAACTCTAGGTTGCTCTGAGGGGATTGTCCCTGTAATAAGTGCTCTGTAAGTCGCTTTGGATAAAAGCATCTGCCAAATGCATAAATGTAAATGTAAATGCAATAAATCCAAAAACGTGAATCCAGGAAACGTGAACATAACAAAACAATAATACAAACACAAACATAAACCATGACTTGACTAGATGTAACAGAGCAAGAAACCGTAAACAGGAACAAACATTACAACAACACTCGACAAGGACTAGAGAACATGCGGGCTATAAATACACAGAGGGACGTCAAGGAGGACACAGGAAAACAGGTTCTTCGTGAGCTTTTATTGGCTTTTCAGGGGCGCCACGACACGCCAGCTTCACAAACTCTTTAGCTTCACAATAAAGGCTTCCGGACCCCGACTCTCTCCCCCTCTGCTGGCGGTGTGGCTCTTTTTATTCCGCTCTCCCCATGCTCACTGTAATTAAAGACAGGTGTTAATCATAATTTGGCTCAGGTGTAAGTGCCCTTACCGATTCTCTCTCTGGACGGGCACTTGACCACGCCCCCACTGCCACAACAAGTTAAGACAACCAATGAAAATACAACATTGATTACAAGACAATGAAACATGAATCAATAACAAGACTAAACTAATAACAAGATAACAAGACAATAACCATATGAACCAATGACATAACAGAACTGATAACAAGACTCATGAACACAAACCAATGAGAACAAAACACATGGAACAAGAGATGATGACATGAGGGAACAGATCACATGACATGCCATTGAAACAGTAAATAAACAATGACACTTCAAAATAAGACATGAAAACATAAACAAAACACTTAAACGTGACATACCCCCTCCTATTTAGGGTCCCGATGCCTAAATATAAACAAACAGAGTTCAATAGGGAGCTGGGGTGGGGTGGTCCTTGAGGCATGGCCTGGTGAGACAGGGTGTGAAGCAGGGCCTGGCGAGACAGGGCATGGAGCAGGAGACCAGGGTAGAGCCGGTGCTGGGTTTGGTGGCGGCTCCAGGACGGGAGCGTGGTCCGGCAGTTTGCGGGGTGACCACACGGTAGACACAAAGTCAGGAGTCCTTGGAGGTGGCCACCGGGCAGACGGAACAGAGTTCTGGACTGCGGCCACTGGACAGGTTTCAGGAGGACGGAGCCATGGAAGACTCAAGGAGTGAAGCCGTGGATGGCTCGGGCACTGGCAGTGACAAGGGAACAGTCTTAGTGGATGAGAGCACAGGCAGTGGCTGGGTTACAGTCTCCATGGTTGTGAGCACAGACAGTGATGAGGAACAACCTCTGTGATCCTGGGCACTGACATTGATGGGAGAACAGCCTTTGTGGCTGTGAGTACAGGAGGGGACAGGGGAACAAACTCTGTGGTCATGGACACAGGCAGTGACAGGGGAAATGCCTCCGTGGCCTTGAGCACAGGCAGTGATATGGGAACGGTCTCCGTGGCGGTGAGCACAGGAAGTGACGGGAATGGCCTCCATGGCCGTTAGCACAGGCATTGACAGTAACTTTGACCATTGGCTGTGTTTCTAAGTCCCTAAGGAATGCATTGTACCATTGTGTTTGTTATAGCTGAGTGCACCATATATGTTTCCCACAGCATAAGCACTCAGGCCTCATATTCCTGGATCACATAATGCCAGGCTATTATATATAAGTACTTTTTTTTATATTTGATATATATTAAAACTACACTATAATATAGAAATATATACTATATATTCCTTCTTATATATATATATATATATATATATATATATATATATATATATATATATATATATATATAAATGCCCTATAATATAGGAAAATATACTATAGTAATGAAACAGGAACTAAACAATGAAACTTAAAAATAAGACATGAAAACACAAACAAAACACATAAACGTGACGCCATCAGTGGAGTAAAAATTATATGTTTGAGGGAAAAATGCAATATCTGAATCACACCTGTCACTGATTCTCTGACAAGATTACTTCTTGGTTTCAACACGGGTATCCTACCCATCCAACCCGGGTATCCTACCCGGGCTGCTGACGCAATGTGTTTCTAGTAGCACCACAGGTAAGGTGAACTCACTAGAGATGATGCAAAAATGTCTGATAAGAGTTGGTGCTTGTCAGTAACTATGTTTCCATCCAAGGATTATTTGCGAAAAAAGGTTTTAGCATATCAGAATAAAGCTGATGGAAATGCAAATTATTGCAAAAATTTCACAAATCTAAGTCGTCGTGGTGGCATAGTGACACGCCTCAATCCGGGTGGCGGAGGACGAATCTCAGTTGCCTCCACATCTGAGAACGTCAGTCCTTGAATCTTATCATTTGGCTTGTTCAGCACGTTACCGTGGTGACCTAGCATGAGTGGATGCTTCACGCTATTCTCCGTGGCATCCACGCACAACTCACTACATGCCCCACCGAGAGCAAGAACCACATTATAGCAACCACGAGATGGTTAACCCAACGTGACTCTACCCACCCTAGCAACTGGGCCAATTAGTAGCCTGACTGGAGTCAACCTATTATGTTTTTAATTAAACTGTTCTATGGTGTGAGGACATACACACGGCAGATGGTGTGATCACAGAACTTTTAACCTTTGCAGAGTTTGTATTAAGTTGTCAAACCTCCAGACTTTGTTTTTAGACCATTATATAACTGCCGAGAAGTTATATCAGGTCAAAACCCATAGCAAATAGTGACAGTAGGCAATGACTCTGATGTTACAGCTTACAAGTGATTTATTGCCAGGATATTTACAGTCAAATGAGTTATGCTACCCTCTCCTACATACTGTTGGTACTGAAAGTACACACACAAAATGTGGATTGTCAATTTGAGTATACCGAAATGCAAAACACTGCTCCCAGTGGCCAAAGCGGTAAGTGTTCTTGGGTGCATGGGCACAAGTGAGCTCCATTTTCCAGTTGTGAAGTGAGTTGTTTTCAGCTGCAGCTACAGCCTGTAATACAGTGAAGAGGAATACATTTTTTATAAACTGTAACCCCCAACCCAAACCAAGAGTAAAAATGTAATGATAGAAGTAAAAATGCAACCTCCAATTGGCGCTCATCGCTGATTATACAAACGCGATTACTTCCTGGTTTAAATGTGGGATCCGAATCCGGGCTTCCTATGATGCTGACGCAGCGTACTTCCGGTCACACCACAGGGGAAGGTAAACATGCTGGAGCCGATGCAAAAATGTAGTATAGGAAATGGCGCTTTTCGGTGAGTTAGGATAATGTGGCTGATCCTAGGGTACCAGAACTCTCGGAAACAACACGCCGACTTTCTGTGTGATCATGTTGGCCGAATAGTTTATTTTGTGGTTATGTGTGTGAGAGATATTCTTAAATGTGACATTAACAATAATTAAAATATCACCTTTACTGATAGTTTACAAAATCAAATGGTTTTACACAGTTAACCTTTACAAAGAAGACAGAATATCTTCAGTTTCAGCTATCATAAGTTTCTATCAGAAGCTGAACACAACACTACACAACCTCTAGTATTAGTATCAAGATAAAGTTACACATTTCAAATGTCATAATAGGGCAAGGTACAATAATGTATGCCAAAAGGTTCGACTTGAGATAAGGTAAACCAAAAAATAACAAAACAACAATACATAAAACCTTTTCTGATCCCTGTAATCTAACCAACTGATTTATTTTTGGCATGATGAGACAAATAGAGAATAAAAGAACATGACATGAGACCAGTAAAATGGACTGAGGACATTTATTCAGGCTGATGTGAATCAAGTGCAAAATGGCCTTTATTGGATGACTTTTATGTAGAAGGAAGGAAGTCATTTTTAACCTGCTGTGAAACAGTTTTAGTGCTGAATCATATAAAAATAGAGGTACAGTGAGCTGGCCATGCCTGTGTTGTGACCATTTTTATAATACAGCATTTGTGAAGCATATAAATAAGCATGACCTAGACACAAGCTTGTGTTTAAATAGATTAACATGGTAAAAATGTTCCTGCAGCATTCACTCCAAACCTGCTTAAATGCCATCATGACATTTCTATATTTGAGAGCTTGAGTCATACAATTGAAAAGAGGTGGTTGCATTTTTGTATTTGTATTATTTAACTTTTATTTGACCCAACAGATCACTAAAAGAAACTTTGTCAATTAAAAAGATGGCCATGTGTCACATTACAATGTCAGTACCCATGGTTACCCATAATTATTGGGTCATTCTCAGGAAACAGTTCTATTTGTGTCTCCGTGACTTGCTGCTAATTTAATTAACAGGAAACTGAACTTGGTCACATTATTTGATAGATTTAACTCTGTTTAGTGTGTAATGTAAAATAATTGTTAAATTAAAGGGGTCATAACATGAGGAATAACATTTTCCTTGATCATTTGACATATAAGAGGTCATTGTATCATACTGTAAGTTTCAGAACAGAAAACTTCCTCCTTAATTAAAAAAAGAGTCTTTATTTAACCCTTGCGTGGTGTTCATATTTTGGTTATTCAGCCAGTGTTTGTGGGTCTGGTGGACTCGCTGCATTGTTGGGTTTTTAAAAGAAGCTGTCAAAACAGCTAGTTTGGAATTTGTGGAACTTGTGACATCACAAGGACCAAAAAATCGGCATATGCAATGCCTATTTGTCTGGCATTGCACCCTTTGCCCCGCTTACTTGTGCTCAGTTAGTCACACGGGTGATGAGGAGAGAGATGGGGCCTGTCATGGGAGATTCATCCTAAGTGGACTTCCACAGGACACATTCATGTGACTGTCTGGATTTAAATGTTTTTCTACATAAACATGCACAGACAGACATCTTGGACTGCTTGATACATATCTTGGGCCACTTTTAAAAGACGCTGTGCCAAGTTACAACTTTAAAGTGGAGAAGCTCTCTGTCATTCAGCTGAGCACAAATGCGTCATGGATGCAATCTGTGCTGTTTTCAGTTTTTGGTGTATGAAAACATGAAGGAATGATACTGAAAACTGGATGTGGATCTGTCTTCAACATATTTTAGAGTGGATTGCATGTTCAGCACGTAACAACAACCAGTCATAATATGATTCAAGCTTTGCAAAGGACCTATTATTGAAGGATGGGGCAGTTAAAAACATTTGACATAAAAACCATGAGTAAACCATTTAATTCAGGAATATTATGTTGATAGTTACTGTGATAGTTTATGGTGCTGACATACTTTTTACACCGTGTATGTTGACACAATCTTTCTAAACATTCAATTTGCGTTGATGGCAGTAGAAGAACCACTGATGGTGGCTAAATGGAATGGGACATCTGTTTACTGTCAGAGCAACGCGACAAGCCACAACTATTCTGTGGTAGACAGCATCATTGATTATGGGTTCTATTGCTTTTGATGTGATGCGACTCTTGCATCCGGTGTAGACAGGGTGTAAGTGTTAACAGTTGTGGTTGAGATGAACAGTTTAATATATTAGGATGCAATGTGCTTTATGTGTCAACACTGACATTTAGTTTTAGAATTTTAAGCTAGTTCATTCTCTTCTAACTGAGTTTCAAAATGGCTCTAATAGAGCGGCTGCATGATGTTAGCCGATCATAACAGTGTGCATTTACTTTGAAGGTTAAAGGAGGTGCTTAGGCCAAAACCGAGAATTTCAGACATAGGGCTGTAGTGCGCTATGTTCAGGAGCGCATTTTGTTATAAGCAATAATTAATAATTATTAAAGATAATTATTAATATCAATAGAACACTGATTATATTCAACGTTAGCTTTTAAATCTTTGATATCAACAATCATCAAAGACAACCATCAATTATCAAATTCAATAGAATATTAATTATTATCAAGGATAATCATTAATTATTAAAATCAATGGAAGATTGATTAAAATTAACACTAGCTTATTGATCCTATTGAATTGAAATATCATAAAAGATAATTGTCAATTATCAAAATCAATAGAATTTGAATATTAGAATAGATTAATATCGCCGGGGCACCACCCTGGAATCTGGGACCAATAACCAGACAGTATAACAGTCTCAATATTAGATTGTTCTCTTAGGAAAATCGACGTCCGGAGAACATCAACATTCAAAAGGTAATAATGAAGGCTTGAATCCGAGCACTGGCATCCCCTGCCAGCCTTTGACACAGGCGTATGCAAAACAAACAAAAACACTACTCTCTGAAAAGTTTATTGATGCAGTAATATCAATTAATAATCAATAAAATGCAGTCAATAAACTTCCGACTTACAACTACAAACTAAAAAGGGACATGAATAGGTATGGTAACCAAAAAAAATGTGTGTGCAGGAATGAGTGTGTGTGAAAGGAGTGACACGCACAAAAGTACGTCACTCGAGATTTCAGGCCAGAGTCTATGGCCACGAATGTGGGCGGAGAGAAGCCTGTTAATGGCGTCTACCCGTTTACCGTGTATCTCCGCTTGAACGATAACTTGGGGACAAAGCTGAGCTATATAACCAAGTTATCTACTAGTCAAATGTTTGTGAGGGGTCACGTGTGTGCGCGGTAAGTACGACAGAGAGAGAGAGAATAAAGTGGCGGCACCCAAGCCGGTTTTGTGATCGTGGGAGAGAAGGCAGCTGTTAGTTTATCAATCAGAGATGTGCTGAACGGCTCATAAACCATCCCGCAGTCTTTGGTTCTTTGATGGATAAACTCGGTGTGCCAGTCTCATCCGCGATGGCGTAAATACACAACAGTCCAACGTGGTTGGATTACAACACAGCAAAACCTAATTTGTGAAAACAGTACATTACATTAACACCTTGAGAATTATTAGCAGCAATGAGCGGACCCGGTGGTCCGTAAACTGTACAAGCAATAACCTTGATACACAAGAATAACACACTATAATATTCTATCTCTGCCAGACATTAACTTCTTACTTGAATCGCATGAGGATGCAGGTAGAATGAGTGTTCATCCGTCGTTTGACTCCGACTCGGTTCCTCGAGGCTCGGGTGATGACGGGAGGCCGTTTCCTCACTCTGTCGGCGAGCGGTACTGCTTCTGATTCTCACCGGGCTGCCAGAGAAATCAGACTTGGTTGAAGAGGGAAAAGAAATCTTCTTTCTTCACTTCTGACAGTTTCAAGTCGAACGTTACTTCCTTGTGCAACAAGGCTACACCTGAGAGCAGCGATGAGCTGTGTCTACGCACAGTACGCAAAGTCACTGGAAGCAATACCCAGAAGGATCTCAGAGGTATTTCTACTCCTGATGACATCATGGTTGAGGGGCGCTCTGTTGTGCACCTCATAAAATAGGTGTTGAAAGTTTGATCCTTTGGAATTTCACACATAGGTGTAAAGTGAGCAAGGCTTCATGGGATTTGTAGTCTGTTTTGGACTCCTTTTGTTTGATTTTGGCATGGATTTTATCAGTAAGATTTAAGAATGTGTGTGTGTAGGTCTCAGTCAGGCTTTACGACTGTGCGCAGGCCTGCCTTTATCTTATATCTGAATACATGAGGCCCAACAGTGCCAAAAACAGGGTTGAAAATGATCATTTATTACTAAATTATGACTGTGAAAATGTACCTGAATGCATTTTGATCAGTGGTTCTCCACCCTTTGACTTCAAGGCCCCCCACTGTCAGAAAAAATATTCAAAGGCCGTCCATGTAGGGTATTTTATTTATTAGAAGACATTTCCTCTATATTTACTGTAATAATGACAAAGCCTATTTTCACATTTTAATGATAGAAACTACTATCGACAATAGATTAAAACTATTCATCATTATAATTTGGACTCCAGAATGTCTAGAGCTGTATATTCTTCATTAAAGCAAGATGTTGAAGGGACTATTAATTTGATCATTTTCATTAAGTTTTATAATGTTATAAATATTTAAATCATAATAATCTTCCTATCGAAATAATTTTAAAGATCTTGAGGCTGCAAAAAGGTCTGCACTCTAAAAATACTTTTATTAAGTTCAAATAGGAGATAAAAATAGTACAAACCGTTCAGCTGTCTGCCTTCATCAGTGTAACAATTAACTTGTTCTCAATAGTTAAATAGAAAGAACACGTTACAAATCTTCAGGTGATCATAATCAAACAATCAATCCACAGACTCCAGTTCAACTCCATATGAAACAACAAATAATAACAGAAAATAATGATGGGAACAATTACACATCAGGCAATAATGCCGTTCATAAACATCGTGCCCAGAAAAATTTTAAAATAAAAACCAAATTACAAAAAACATGCAAGATCAAAATATGAATTTAAACCCAATGGAGACATAGTCTGTAAATGAAACATTCAAAACGCCTCTCTTTGTAATAGTTTTTTATCGATATCTCCACCATGGCGAGAATCCATTACTTTCTCAATGCCTATACATTTAAGTTGTTCTATACTGTGTTTAGACTCAATAAAGTGTCCAGCAATCGGAGCGGTAACATCATGTCTTTGAATGGCTGATTTGTGTTCTCTCATTCTAATCTTCAAAGTTCTCGATGTTTTTCCAACATATACCAATAGACATGGACATTGGAGTTGGTAAATCATGTTTACTTTAGGATGTTATACAGGACTATGGAATACTTTTTTGTGGAAGAACACGTGAAATTTTTACATTGTAATATAGAAGAACATGCTGTACAACTCATGGAAAACAACCTTGTATGTATGCTTTTCTGTCATCGCGCACAACATCTGATCTGACTAGCATATTCGCCAGGTTTTGAGATATTTTGTATGTAAACATCGGAGGATATTTGAATGAAGAATCTGAAGCCAATTAGTAGGGCCCCACCCCGTTTGAGAACCACTGTTTTAGATGCAGCTTCTATTCCACCTTTTCAGTGTCTGTCTAGAGTCTTCTTTTGCAGAAACCCTTGCTGCTAGGCATCTTCAAGAGACAAACTGTTCAGACCCTCTCACATTAATATCAGACCGACTGTTATGGAAGCTTCCCTCCACAAAAGGTTTCAGTCTATCATTAAATCGAAACAGCAGGCATGCAGTAATTGGGCGCAAGGATGTATTTTGCATGCTTTGGCATTTTAAACAAACAGTTATGTCATAAGATCCTGTTAATATGATGACTTTATTTGCATAGTCAGCATTCTCCTGTCCATCATTTTGCATACATTCGATTTGTATACATCAGTATGTATCATCTAGGGTCACTCGCGCACGACGATAATAAGATATGAAAGCCATACCGCTTGTGTAATGCAGCAGCAAATTCATACCAATATCCAACAAGGTCTAACGCTGTATTGCTTGATCTGTATTGCTTGATCACTGTTCAGTCACCTGTTGGATCTGACCTCCTGCCAGCGGGCGTTCGACACTTCACGTGGCCTTAATGTGCACATAGCCTGGCACAAGCGTCGTGGTGACGTCACCGCCTCTTAGTGGCGAATACCGATTGTTGTTGTTGTTGAGAATGAGTGTGAGTGAAACGGACAAAATGGCGGACGTGACTCTCGTGGAGAGTACGTCACTCGAGATTTCAGGCCAGAGAATATGGCCAAGAATGTGGGCGGAGAGAAGCCGGTTAATGGCGTCTGTATCCAGTTAATGGCGTCTCTACCATGTATCTCCACTTGTACGATAACTTGGGGACAAAGCTGAGCTTTATCACGAAGTTATCTACTAGTCAAAAGTTTGTAAGGGGTTGCGTGTGTGCGCGGTAAGTACGACAGAGAGAGAATAAAGTGGCGTCACCCGAGCTGGTTTTGTGATCGTGGGAGAGAAGGCAGCTGTTAGTTTATCAATCAGAGATGTGCTGAACGGCTCGTAAACCATCCCGCAGTCTTTGGTTCTTTGATGGATAAACTCATTGTATTGCTTGATCGCACCAACTGTTCAGTGTAAGATATTAAACAGAAGAATATTCCCTCTGTGGCTTACACTTCTTTATTCATAATTAGTTGTGTCCAATCATAATTCATTATGCTTGTCATCTACTCTGCCTGCCGAGCACAACGTGCGGTTCAGGTGCCGCAACTGCAGCGTCTTTAGGCCAAGCAACTAATCCACTCACGACACGGCAAGCAGCATAAATGTGCTGTCTAGGTGCTGCAACTGTGGCATCTTAGGGCCGAGCAACTAATCCGAATGACACTGCAAGCAGTGCAAATGTGCAGTCCAGGTGCCGCAACTGCAGCATCTTCACTCATTTACTTCTCCTGTACTTTAATAAGGATCACCTATCACCTATCCCAAACTAACATTGTTCTGCCCTCTCTCCACATGTCTCCGGACCTGAGACCAGAACTCTGCCTCCTTTTATGACCCTCTCTTCCTAATCGCCGACAGATAACCTATAACGAGTCATGGTTCGCTTGCAGTGAAGCAAATATGTCTACTCAAGGGACTGTGTATACAGAAGGGACTTGTCAAAGTCAGAGCAAGGTCACTTGCACCCAGAGTTACCTTGTCGGCTATCAAATAGAATGAAATGTCAGTTTTCAGCAGCATGTATCTTAGACAAGTTCAGTTTATTCTGAATACTCAAGCGATGTATTCTGGATTCAGTTGATTATACAAATGCTCAGGTGGTTGCTGGGGTATTCTGTCAGCCGTGTCGTGCTAGTCATCAACTAAACTGGCTAGGGTGTTTTGTCAGCTTGGGCCTTGCTAGTCTTGTCTAACTTGGCTCGAGCCAAGGGGAAAAAAACCTGCAATCAGCGCAAATGTGCTGTCCAGGTGCCGCAACTGCAGGTCTACGGTTCGACACTGCAACAACACAAATGTGCTGTCAAAAACAAAACAAAAAAATAATAATATCTAGATAAACTAGACAAACCCCAGTGGGAACACATTTTTAACTCACTCTAGGGATACACTGCTAGCTACACACAACTGAAATCCACCTCACTGCAGCCCACATGTCTGTCGGTCAGATCTGCTCATTGGGGATCACCTTATTTGCTTGTCTTGTCTATTTATTTTCTTTTAACATTGTTCAGGAGATTATATGTTTGTTAAGTAGAAGCAGCACGCTTCTCTGTCATCGTCAGCAGCAGCGCACGGGTTCTGTTCAACAGCAGCAGCATATTTACTCATGTCAAGCAGCAGCAGCTGCATGCATAGACCAGATCTAGTCCGCCAATACCAAGCCCATACCATGTCATTTACATATATAGAATAAAAAATATATGTTATACTATACCGAGAGTTGTCCTAACTGAAATGACAAATTAAGTTCAACTAGGAAACTGTGGCGCAGGCTGATAGGTCACCCCGGCACACCTTGCTACGTTAACCAATCAGAACCCCTTTTTTCCTTATCAAATTATATATAACCCGCCTACGCATTATAGTGGCCCGGCTGCAGCAGCATGGTAAAATGCAGCATTTCTCCCTCCAAATCCCCAGCACCACTATATCTGCTCTACAGGGGGACTCTATGTTTGTTCAGTAGTAACATCACGGTTCTCTGTCAGCAGCAGCAGCGCATGTGTTCCGTGCAACAGCAGCAGCATATTTACTGCTGTCATATTTACCGCATCTGCATGCATAAGAGCAGATCTAGTTCACCAAGACCATATCATGTCATATATACAGTATAGAATAGAACAGAATAAAAATATATGTTATTCTACTCAGAGAGTTTTCCTAACTAAAAATCTATAATGCAATCTTATCTATCTAAAACTGATCAATCCTGGTCCATGCTGATACACCGTTCTGTCCGTGTTTGCTCAATAGCATCAGTTTGAGAGATTGGGACCATTTGTCTCTTTGTTCATCCAGCAGAGGGGCTGCTCACAATGACAAATGAAAGGAAAGAGTGCCTGTAACAGGGGGCAGTTTTTCAGCTGCTGTATCATTTGTCCCCTCTGTATGCTAGTTGTCAGGGTTACCCTAAGGACACTAGACAACTTTCAGAATTACAGACACAAACATGGCCACTCATAAGATGTGTCCTTTTTCAAGCTACATTCATTCTAAAATCTCAAAATTGACCATGAATACCATTATAACACTGGGAGAGAGCTACCCGTTAGCATTCCCATCCATCTCAACGGCAGTTGCTTGACAGACACATCCACCTCCAGAAGTATACGACCTGCATGCATGGGCAATTTTTTGATTTGTAAATAGCATGTGACTGAATTACTCTGAAGCTACAGGGAAATGATGTCCTTTCAGCACCGATGGACTGATGGAAGCCCATTCTCCAATCGCATACAACCCATGCGGCATCTACCAGCAGGGGCAAAATGCCAAAACTAACTAGCCAAACCCTGACTCCTTGGATGAAATTAGAATTGCCGCAATAATGAAAATATGATCTAAAAGGTTTGGTAATATTGTTATTAATATTTCATATTTTGATATAATTATTATTACGATATATTTTTCAACGATGTTGTCGAAAAACACGAAAGCTCTTAATTGTGCCAAAGAGCTTAAAGTTGAAGTCAGTGACTGATTATCAAAAGAAAGAATGGTGGTAAACCTGATAAAAGGAATATAAACTCAACTTAACAGTGATAGATCAGTTTGTCAAAAAAGCTAGAAGCGCAATTAATAAAACTGAATACAGGTGCCTCAAGACATGTTTTTTTTTTTTTTTTTACAATATACTAAAAGATTACTGTACAACTACTGAATGTTTTTTGTGAGTAAGTGCACAAGGACTCTGTCTGAGCTAAATAGTTTCCATTTCTGTATTATGCTAGTCCAACAAAGACCTGACCATTAGCATATTTTATATATGACACAGACGAAAGAGATTGTGTCAAATAAGAGACAGATGCTAAGAAAACTAGGGTGAGGTCCTGTTCAAAATATATTTCACCTGAGATATTCTGTCTAAAATGAGATTGAACTTAAAATACAAGCACCCGCTGAAAGCACAGTACACTCTGACCAGATATTGACCTTTAAAAATGAAAGCCCAGGGCCAACCCTGTGAGGAGCCTGAAATTCAGATTCAACCATTTGAAGAGCATTGAGTGAATAATGATGACTGTGACATTCAAACCCACATGGGACCGATTGTGAAGGACATGACTGGAAGAAAAAAAGATACTGCAGAGATGAACAGAAGTGGTCTCAAAAAATGGCCAACAGCAACTGCTCTAGCTGTAGAGTGTTCACGTGTTTGGGCTCTGTCTGCAGGACAGTGACTTTCCAAATAAAGAATTCTCCCAGAACTTCAATGCAAGAAAGAAAAGCTGTGCTTCCTATTGCAGTGGATATATAAAGGCCCCATGACATCAATATGAGATCTTTATGACTTTTAGTACATGTATGTTCGCTTTGAGGCCATCTATATGCCAGTGTAATCCTAAACACTGACAATTGACTTTTAGCAAACATGCACGTTCATGTATAGTCTTTCTCTTTTGGACAATGGAGCAAAAATGTTGATGACGCTTGTTGCACTAAACAGACTGTAAAGGGTTCAATGGAAAGGAGGAGGCGAGAACCGGCTTTTCAATATAAATAATATTTTAATGAGAAACTTAAAAGACAACATAAACACACACATGACGGACATGTCCGTAAACGATCTCTCTCTCCAGCACGACACCCTGCAGTCGACCTTTATACCTCGGAGTCTTGATTAGCCTAATACGGGACCGGGTGTGTATGATCACGACCCGGCCCCGCCCTCCACCCTGCCACACAGATATTGGCCTAATCACATGCTCTGTAGAACAGAGCTGTGCCGATACAGCAATATATTGATATACAGTATATCGCAATACTTTTTCTCATGAAATTGTTTCGATACTTTAAGGATCCTGTATCTATATTATTATTCAACTATTTATATATTCAGTAATTTAATCAGGTTACATTTCATTATTTTTCAATTACCTCAAGTTCACATACGTGAATAAAGTCAAGAAAAGGAATATGATCTTGAAGACTTTTTATTATGCCTTTTAGATGCAATTTATTTTTTTAAATAATGTTATGAGTGATGCAGCTATTATTGTATGTATTGTACGAAAAAAGAAAAGAAAGACAGGGATACTGCCTCCTTAATAGGAAAACTGAAAATTTTCAAATGTAGAACAATGTTATTTAGTATACTCTGTATTTTTAACAAATCAAGTGAATCCTCTATTTGCTTCAGAACATACAGAAAATAGCTTTGTACAATTAGAACAGATGCACATAATTATGTCTTGGTTAACATTAAACAAAATCTGACTGGATAAACCTCAGATTCAAACACTCTTAAAAGTGTAATTCTCCATGTATTGCAGTTATTGTGTAGACTAATTGGCTCCATTCATTAATTTCCATCTGTTCAATAAGTAAATCACAGGCAGGGTTGGGGGGTTATTTTTTTTATTAAATGTATTCCACTACAGGATACTTGAGATCAGTAATGTAACTTGGATTACTTCTTCGTTTAAGAAACATTTTAATGAAGAAATAAATTCAATAAAAAAAGAAAATAAAAAGTTATAGTTTTAAAGAATATATATTAAAATAGATTTAATACTTCTTGTCTTTAATTACTATTCCTACTTTCTGAGTTTTTAAGTGCTACATTTGCCAGAATTTCTCCCTTACCCAGACTTTTGAGCTGTTCTCAAGAATAAATGTATAATAAGTGTCAAAATCAGATAAATTCTACATTGCAATTTTTTTCCTTAAAACGTAAAATATGTTAAGTTAAATTGGCATTTATGTGTTTAAAATGTTTGTTTTTTTTTTTAATAATTATAAAGAAATGCTGTTGTTATTACATCAGGAAAAGCATTTCAGAGACAGTTCTGATGAAAATAAGAAGTGATAGTGGATCTGAGGTTGTCACCCACCCTACCAACCACCAGAGGGAGCACTTTACCGAATACTGATCTTCACCTATTTCTTCACTGCTCATTTCCTGTTTACCACATGTATATATAGCCATGCAGTTCCATTGTTCTGTGCAAAGTATTTCCAGTTTACCCTGCCTTACCAAGCGTTTTTCCATTGCCATTGTTTACTGATTCATGTTATGACCATTGCCTGTTTTTCTGGATTTACTGATTTTTGGTTAACCCTTTGTTTTGTTTGCCTGGTTGGACTGTTTATTTGGT
Source organism: Xyrauchen texanus (assembly GCF_025860055.1). Taxonomy (NCBI): domain Eukaryota; kingdom Metazoa; phylum Chordata; class Actinopteri; order Cypriniformes; family Catostomidae; genus Xyrauchen; species Xyrauchen texanus. Next base: position 3,166,986 of record NC_068289.1, read on the forward strand.
TTATTGGATTTATCTGCCTGCTTTACGACTATGTGTCTCTGCCTGCTGTTTTGGATTGTTTGCTTGTGTCTCTTTTAATAAACTTCCTCCACATTAGAACCCGAAGCCGCCGCCAGGCGCCGCCATTTGCGCCATTTAGAATTTCAGCCGCCGCCAGCCAATAATTTCGTAAGCCAAATTGAGCCGCCATCTGATAAAGTTTAGTTGAGCCGGCTAGAATTATTTGCATCAAATAATAATTATATCACATATTGACATACACACACGAAATATATAAACAATACACGAGATCTATTTTCCCACTGGATTCATACCAGCACAGTCTTGTGCTCGTTGCTACGATACACAGACTCACAGTGAATTGATGACCAATTAAAATTGCTCGTTTTCCGTACAGAAGAAGCGATGCATTTTTTTCTCGCATTGAGGTGAAATGGCGGAAAGAAGCAAGCAAGGTAATTTTGATCTCACTTCTCACATACTTTCCTAATTCCTACTTACTTTTTTTTTAACTTAGGCCTACCCAGACTTTTGTTAAATCTTCAGGGCACGGTTGCACAAACACCTGAATCAAAGATTGATGTTATGAACCAAATATTCTGGAACGGAGAGATTTATAGCACTGAACGTGATATTACTGCAGTAACAAACCACCGTTTCCACATTGCTAATTCACGACGCATGCTTCAGTGTACATTGAAGTGAAATGTGCAAAACTTTGTCCAAAATAATACTGATAACAGTGTGTGTTTATATTAAGGCGAGACACGGCAGGCAAAAACATCTTTTTTTTTTACTGGTCAATTTTGAGATTTTTGGATATTTGTCTTCAATAACATGTCTTCTTTCAGGCTTGTGGTGAAAAAAAGTCCGAAATACACATTTAGGTCTTTATTTTACTACACTTCGTCTGTTTGCGTCTGTAGATTTCTCATAAATTCAACAAAAGTTTGCGTTCTTAATCAACATACTTCTCCGCGATCTCTGCCATCACCCTCTCATCACAGTATTGCATTTTGTAGAAATATAGTGTAAGCCATGCATTGCTTGGAAATATTGAGATCTAGTAAATCAGTATAACATAGACATCTGTAGACATGAAGTGGCAGCTTCAGCCATTTGCAGCTATGAAAAGTTTGGCGGCTGCAGCAGCCATTTAGGTTTTGGCTGAGCCGGCTAGCCAGCCAATAACTTCATCAGCCAGCCATTATTCTCAAAAAAAATGGCTTCGGGCTCTACTCCACATGAATCCTAACACTGTCTCCATGGCCAGTTCGTTAAAGAATACTTCGCCTACCATGGATCCAGCGGAAGTCTCAAGTCTCAGTGTTCGTTTTTAAAGAGTTATCAAGACCAGTTGAACAACCCAGGGCGGCTGTGGCTCAGGTGGTAGAGCGAGCCAATCGCAGGGTTTGTGGTTCCCGGTCCACATGACTCCACATGCCAAAGTGTCCTTGGGCAAGACACTGAACTCCAAGTTGCTCCCAATGGCAGGTTAGCGCCTTGCATGGCAGCTCTGCCGCCATTGGTGTATGACTGTGAGTGTGAAAGTTTGTATGAATTGGTGATTGGGACACAGTGTAAAGCGCTTTGGGAACTTCAAAGGTTAAAAAAGCTCTATATAAGTGCAGACCATTTACCATTTACGAGCTGCCAAGGAATTTTGACTCACTTCATTCACTCACTGCCAGCTGCCCATGCTAAACTGGTAAGCCTTGCTCTTCCTGACAAGTTTGATGGTTCTGCTGAGAAATGCTGGGGTTTTTATAACAGTGTAAAGTTTATTTCTCTTATCAACTTGAATCATTTAATCAAGATGCCAAAATATGTACTTTTTATGATGGCTCTGCTTATCGGTAAAGCACTTGATTGGGCCACTGCTGTTTGGGACAAAGATCCTCAAATCCAGACCTCATTTGAAATAGAGTCTTCGAGTATCCAGCAGGTGGTGAAGATATCTCTGTTCAGCTGCTTCCTGTATGCCAGGGCCATCAATCTGCAGCATACTGCGCAATTCTGTTCAGGACGTTAGCGGCTCAAAATTGGTGGAACGATGTCGCTCTGAAAACTGTTTTCTGCGAGGGGCTTCACCAAGAACTCAAGGCTGAACTGACATGCACGGGTGTGGGTTCTACTCTGTCTGAATTCCATACCATGGCTATCAAGATGGATAACCTGCTTCGTAATGCTCCACGGCCCCAGTATCACTCCGCTTCTAAGTCTACAGCCATAGTACAGGCACAGGCAGCCACTGAATCACCCGAACCTATGCAAGTTGTTTATGACCGTGTTTCTGTGGAGGAACGCCAGCATCAACATAACAAAAAATTGTGCTATTATTGTGGTGAACCAGGTCATCTCAATGCTGCATGCCCAAGTGAGTATCACAACATTTGTATCACCTATCCTTTCCTGTATCACCTACCCCTACCTGATCATATAAAATGTTACAACTTTAGTGGATTCTGGGGCTGCTTTGAAATCTCATAAATCAAGAGATCATACAAGAACTCAATATACCCATCATTCAACGCATTCCAATGATTAATATCACCACAGTTTGACAACACACCCATTGTTAATGGTATAACCCAACAGACTGTTTCCATAACCATCAAAGATTGGACTATTTCATGTGGAGATCATTTCACTGTATGTCATAAACACAATCATGCTCTTATCCTGGGTCATCCTTGACTGGCCATCCAAAATCAGGGTGAGCTCACGAAATGGTCAAGTTTCTGTCATGAACATTGTCTCCATGTTGTTGTCTCCATGCCTTTTCTTACCACCAGCATTGAAAGCCCTGAATTCCAAACAGTAACCATGATTCCAGAGGAGTATGCAGAATTCAATGAAGATTTTAGTAAAGTCAAAGCTAACTTCTTACTCACCATCCATACAGCTCCACCGAGAAGCAAGGCTTATCCATCGTCATGCCCCGATACCCTAGCTATGGAAAATTACATTTAGGAAGCCCTTGCCTCCGGTGTCATCCGTCCCTCCACCTCTCCAGCAGCTGCAGGTTTTTTCTTGGTGGAGAAAAAGTATGAAGGTCTATGTCCATGTAGCTCTGTCACATTAAAATACCATTACCCACTGCCACTTATCCCCTCAGCTCTTGAACAACTTTGTGAGGCTAATATTTAAACTAAGCTCGATCTAAGAAGTGCTTATAACCTCATCAGAATCAGAGTGCTTATAACCTCATCAGAATCAGAGAAGAAGATGAGTGGAAAACTGCATTCATCACCACCAGGGGTCACTATGTATATCTAGTCATGCCGTATGGACTTGCTAACGCCCTCTCTGTTTTCTAGTCTTTTGTCAATGAGATTTTCAGAGACTTACTGAATCAGTGTGTGGTTGCCTACATTGACGACATCCTCCTCTACTCAAAACAAAGAACATCATAGCCAGCATGTCAGGACAGTCTTGTCACATCTCCAGGAACACCAGCAATTTGTCAAGGCAGAGAAATATGAGTTTCATATCTCCCATACCACATTCCTAGGTTACAATATCAGCCACCAAGGTGTAAAATCACAGCATTTACCAAATGGCCTCGAACTTCCACAATCAAACAACTACAGTGATTTCTGGGCTTTGAAAATTTCTACCACCGCTTCATCAGAAACTACGTACCATTGCAGCACCACTCACATCATTGCTCAAGGGAAATCCCAACAAGTTGCCATGGAATAACACTGCATACCAAGACTTCGTCTCCCTCAAGTCAAGCTTCACGAACGCACCTATACTGATACACCCCGACCCCAATCTTCCTTTCATCGTTGATATAATCTCTTCTGATTGTGGGATTGGAGCGTTCCTGTAACAACATCACGGTACCTCAGGCAAGCTTTACCCTTGTGCAGTTTTCTCCACAAAGTTAAATTCTGCTGAATGATTTGGGGAACAAGGAATTACTTTCCATGAAGGCATCACTCGAAAAGTGGCATCACTGGTTAGAGGGGCAGTCCACCCATTCCAAGTTGAAGTCAAATACAAGATTGATTCCCACTGTTGCAGCCTATAAATGCAAGGGTTAGGGATGTGCAAAACTACCAATTTTCATAATCGACAACTCGGTGGGATGATGTCTAAACAACTAGTCAACTAGTCATGTTAAGGAACCCATGTTCATGTGACCCTGATCAGACACGTTTCAGATGGATATGCCAACGCTAGCGCAACACTTCAACAATAAATATACATTCTTAGAAGAAAAGGTTCTACACAGAACCCTAAAGGTTTCTATTGCTTGCTTCATTTTTTGAACCCTTAAAAGTTTATATATTGAACCCCTTTTAAAGGTTCTATCAAAAGAACCATAAAGAGTTCTTTGAGCCAAGTAGAAAGGTTCTATATAGAGCCTTTTAGGGGTTCCAAAAATGCTACTGTAACAAGTTTTTTTTATTTATTTTATGTTTTATTACCAGAAGAATATTTAATGGATATTCAAGTTGAATAATTAATATACTATATCACTAAGGTTAAATAACCATATAAAAACATGTACGTATTTCTAAGTAAAGTACTTTTAATAGTTTGTATTTACAAGAACACAAGCTATAATTAACCCAATTCATAATGCAATAGTTATGAGTATTGACTGATTCACAGAGAAAATACACGTATGCACCTTTATTTTAATACTCTCATGCCAGCCACATCCATACACATTTCCGTCAGGCTGAAGTAACCTTATTACATTCATTTAACTTTATAAATGTACTTAATACTCTTTTCACATGGGACAGGGATGTGCACAGGGCCTGTGAAGCCAAATTGCACTCTGCTATCCGTACACGAGCATCAACTGGGCTTCCCGTGAAATGCGAGCTCTAGACCAGTGACAGAATCAGTGTGACCACGTCAACCGGAATTGTATCACGGCACACTTTGAAGTATCGTAAATATCAGATCGCAAGCCAAGAAAATCAATATAAGATTTTATCATGATGAAACATCAGATTAACACTCCTCACCCTCGCCACTTCGCAAGTAATTTAGAGCTTGATGTGGGAAGCAATACAAGTACTTTATCTCCCTGTGCAAACTCCCATAGCCACGCTCCCCTGTTATACAGCTGGGACCGACATTCTTGACCCGGTAGCAAATTCTTCTGTGATAGGCGCCCCAGTGTTTGTAGTTTTGCTCTCAGGTCAAGAACATTCTGAATTTCCTTATTGCTTTGTGAAGGTCTTTCTTCCCAATTTTCCTTCATGATTTCTAACACACCACAGGGCTTATGCCCATATAACAATTCAAACAGGGAAAACCCTGTGGAAGCTTGTGGGACCTCTCACACTGGAAATAGCAGGGATTCAAGCCACTTATCCCAATTCCAAGTGTCTTTGTGTATAAAGTTACAAATACAATTTTTAAAGGTTTTATTAAATCGTTTGACCAAACCATCCATTTGTGGATGGTACACGCTTGTCCAAATCAACTTAATACCTAATAATTCATACAGCTCGCATAGTGTACGTGACATGAAACTAGTGCCCTGATCAGTGAGGATTTATTTCGGAATCCCCACTCTGGAGATAATTTTGATTATTATCAAAAACAATAATATAAAGGAAAATCACATCTGGTTGTGCACATCTGCTAACATGGTTCATTTGTGTCTGTATCTGAATAAAACCTGTTAAAATCATGCTGACTTCTACTGGCCTTTCATGCATCTTGGGTTGCAGCTTTTGCCACAGTCAAACAGGCCTTTCAGACTAAGAAAAGGGATAACCTTGAGACTTTCCAAACTTAATTGAGAGAACTAGGCCATGTCAGTGCATAAGCGCTTTTACCCTTGGCCATTGAGAATAAAATTGGGGGAGAATCCCTGCAGGTGATTGAACTGACACCAACAGTTCAATCACCTGCAGAAAAAAGGGAAGAACCCCACTGTCGGACAGTGTTCAATAAGGCTAAAAATGACTCAACATTGTTTGAGAAAAAAAATCGTTATGTCTTTCTTGCTTGCTTTTCCATACAAGATCTTTTTGTTGATTGTGGTACAAGCCCACAGTACAACTTACTATAGCCATAAACCTTTGTGTTAAATCAGCAGTTCATGGGCATTCCATGTGAAAAGACAGGATAACAAGCAATTGTGGTAAGATGTCTTGTCTGCCTGTATATCCACTGCTGTTTGATTTTCACCCAGAGAGAGGAAGCATATAGTTAGAATCAGGAAAAAAAAGAATTACTTACTCGATGGTCAAGCCTCAAGAGACTCAGTGAACAACAGTGCAGTCAATTGGGATCTAAATGGGAATTTCAATCACATTGTTACGTCCCTCTTGAAAAGCTTGGGGTATGGAGGGATGACCCATAAAATAATAAAGAAATATGTGGGATCAGTAATTTCCACTTTTATTATGTACAACAAAAAAAATATTAGGAACAATAAAACTGTAAATTTGAATAAAGAATCACAGCAATCGATATTTACGCTATATATAAAATAACAGTTAGCAGAACGCAGGGAGAAGGGATACGAGTGGCACCAAATCAATGAAATTAACAAGACAAAACACCCACTAGCTTAAATGCACAACCCCAAACCCCAAAAAGAATATCTTCGGCACCTGAGACACTCTACAATGGCTACACTAGCTAACCAACAGAGGTTAGCGCTCGCTCCTTACCAGATGTGTCTAAACAGAAACAAACACCTACATGTTGCATGAAAGTAGGTCTCGTGACATACTTGCCTATCCTCTCCTCCCTGGTCTGGAAAAGATCTGTGCAGAGACCAAGTTAAGTGAACAGTCAAGTTTGAGCCATAGGACGAACGTCAAGCAATACAGTAGCATTTCAAACAATACAAGTAAACACTTGCACATCAAGAACAATCTAACAAAACTCAGTACAGACACATCAGCCAAACAGAATTTGATTTCTCTCTTTCTTCCTCTTTCGTGTCTGGATTGGTTCTCAGAGAGTTCACGTCAGAATGGTAATGATTAGTGACAGGGTATTTGTCCAATGGCTGGCCTGAGAGACGTGATAGTAGGAGGAGTTATAGGAGGAAAAAAAATCCAAAAGTAACAGCTCTCGGGATGTAACACCCCCACCCTTATGAGCAAGCATCTATCAATAGATAGTGTTTGAGATAAAGAAGAAATAATGAAGACAAACATAACTTACCATGGTTACCATACTGTACCCTTCCTGTGTCAAATATTGATGTTATAATTATGGACAATGAAGGACCACCTCATCAACCTCAGCCTCTGGTTATACATGCGTAACAGAAAAGTGAGAGGGTTATGACCTGTGTAAACAATCACAAGGAGATTTGTTTAGCCAACATAAACTTCAAAGTATGTTAAGTGCCAACAACAAAGCTAAGGCTTCCTTTTGAATGGTCGAGTAGTTAACTTGATGTCTATTTCTAGGAGATAAAGCAAACTGGATGGTAAATACCATTGGGACCTTCTTGAAAAAGTACTGCACCAGCCCCCACATTACTGGCATCAACTTCCAACTTAAACAGTGCAGTGAAATTCGGAATAGCCAACATTGGAGCACTATATAACAGAGCTCTGATATTGTCAAAGGTATGCTGACACTCTGGTGATGTAACAAAAGATTTTGCTGGACTAAGTATGTCTGTAAGTGGAGTTGCAACCGAGGAGAAGTTCCTGCAGAAACATCTATAGTAACCTGCCATGCCAAGAAACCTACATAGTTCGCATCAGGTAGTTAGCATGGGGAAGTCAACAATGGCTGTATCTTAAGCCTCAATGGGGCAAACTTCACCCTGACACACTTGTTTGCCTTAGTAGGTGATGGTGGCCTTACCAATATCACACTTAGTAAGATTTAAGGTCAGTGAAGCATTTTCAAGAAGTTTAAACAAAGTTTCAAGCAATGACACATGTTCAGACCAACTCAATGAATACATTACCAAGTCAACGAGATAAGCGTTATGTAGAAAAGCAGAGAGACAAGGGGTGTGGGAGAGACAGACAAGGGAAAGGGTCCTCTGGACCACCTCGGAGGAGCCGGAATCGGGCGGGAGTGAGGGGAACGGGGGGAGGGGAGGGAACATAAGACAAAGAGGGTGGAGAGAGAAGATACTGCTTTGCGGCCTCCTGGGAACGCCGTCATGTAGTCCTCTGCCACCTGTACGGCTCCATCCAACGATGCCTGGTGGTGGCACTGGACCCACTCGGACATGCCTCAGGGAAGTAGGGAGATTAACTGCTCCAGTACCACCAGGCCGACCATTTCCACAATGCCGTGGGTTCCCCCCACCAGCAACCATTTCCGGCAGGCCTCACGGAGTTGCTGTGCAAAAGCCACGTTCAACAAGGGAAGAGCTGCCAACTCTGCTCCGAGGTCCAACCGACCCGTTGCTGGATGGCCTATTTAGGTGGTTGTAATCCAGGAGGCTGGCGGCAGGGAGTTGTTGTGCCGCCAGCTGTGCCTCCCCGGAGAGCAGGGGCAAGAGGCGGGCCACCCACTGATCGGAAGGCCACCTCCAAACCTCCGCAGTTTTCTCGAAAAGGTCGAGGAAGTCTTCCGGATCGTCGCTTGGACCCATTTTCATGAGGTCCACCGGTGGGACGGGCTCCGAGGAGGCCGCAGTGCCAGCCCCCTACCTGGCAACCAGCACCTGCCTTTTATATCTTCCTCCGCATCACTATATCGAGAGACAGGTGTTAGGGGTAATTATGAACCAGGTGACAAGCCTTACCGCTCTCTCTCTCCCGCAGACCGACACATGACAACGCCCCCATGCCACACGTTACAATTCAAAACCCCTGCCAACACCAAATTAACCAATATTTGGAACGTTGCAGGTGCATTCCGTAATCCAAATGCCATTACCTTGTACTGTAAGAACTAATTTGGTGTCACAAAGGTAGAGATTTCTGATGCACATTATCCTTTGAGTAAATCTAATTTACTGACAAATTTAGCAGAAGCTAGATTGTCAATGCAGTTCTCCATCATCACAATCAGGTAGTTACAGCACTTACCTTGTGATAATCTGTACAGAAACGAGCTGTTCCATCAGCTTTCTGGATAAGAAGACATGGAGAACTCCATGGACTATTAATAGGTCTAAATAACCCTCTGTCAATCAAATAATTTGCTTCCTCTTTCATTACTTCATCCCCAACTGCATAAGATCGAGACATGGCTGATTTATCATACTGTTTCTTCATGTCCTTCTGTACTGAAGCTAAGGATTCACGAGCAAGGGCTCGTTTACATAGTGGACTGGCTTCGGGGTATCGGGTAGCTGTACACATGATAGTGAGAAGGAACTGATTACCTTATCTGGTCTTAGGTAGCGGTCCAACACAATCCACGGTCACATTATCAAAAGGTTCACCAAGTATAGGAATCGGTACCATAGGTGTGGGTGGAATCACCTGATTAGGTTTCCCCTTGTACTGACATATATGGTAGGTCCGATAGTATTTTCAGTATCTCCCTGAAGACCATGCCAGAAAAAATACCTCAACACACGATTGTACATCTTTGTTATACCCAAGTGTCCAGACAACAGGTGATCATGAGTGAGTGACAGAACTTGCTGTCAGTAAATGGTAGGTATTACCACTTGGTAAATTACATTCCACTCAGAATCTGTAGTATTTCTGGTATGCCACTTCCTCATAAGTAAACCATCTTGAATAACGTACGAAGCATTCCCTTCATTGTTAGCAGCAGCTATAAAGCACTTAGACAACAACGGATCATTTCTCTGAGCTTCAACAATTTCCTCACAATGTACAGACAATTTCAATGGACTACACTCTGTACTTCCTTTCTTCCGAGAATCATCACCAGGCTGTTTTTTAGCTGAGCCAAAAGGTTCCTCATCTGCACTGAAGAAACAGTCAGACAATAAGACATTTTTTTGACTAAGCACATGTGACAGCACAAGCAGGAAATATATTAAGGTATTTCAGAGCTAACTCATCAGAATTAGACGGTGTAACTCGAGTATCGAACACTTTCAACACAGGCAAAACTTTCCCCCCAGCTAAATCATTGCCTAAAATAAAGGATACCCCCTTTACTTGTAGAGTCGGATGTACTCCTACCATAACAAAGCCAGTCACAAAGTCAGACTGCAGATGAATATAGGCAAAGACACTTTTATAACCTTCGTACTGATACCTTGCACTAGCATACTGGAGCCAACAGATGACTGATCTGAAAGAGGAAAGATATCAGCACACAATAAAGATTGAGCAGCCCCTGTGTTATGCAGCATTTGAATTTCTACCTGGTCCTCAGCATTCCCAGTAAGTGATATTAACCACTTCAATAGAAATGGTTTTTAAGCGGGATCTGGTAACTCTTCAATCTGTATAAAATTCAAACATTCAGGAACAGTTTTCACGAGAACGTCCCCATTCTGCGTTGGTTCTGTTGAGCTTTACGCTTTAATGTCAAACAGTCAGCTATCACATGTCCTCACTTGTGACAATAGAAACATTTGCATGCCTCTTTAAGCTTTTCACCAGTCTGCCTAAGCTGTGAAATGTGTGCTGACGGCTTAACCGAAGAACTCTTTTCAGTGCGGGCAGCAGTGAACACATTTTTGTGTGTAAGCACAAACTTGTCTGCTAGCACTGCGGCTTATGAGAGTTGTTGCTTTCTGCTCATTTAAGTACAGCACCACATATTCAGGTAAACATTGCTTAAAATCCTCAAGCAACATCAGTTCTCTGAGTGAAGGAAAGTCATCAGCCTTACTCACAAAACACCACTTATCAAACAGGATTATTTTACCCCATGCAAAATCAACAAATGTTTGGCTAGCTCTTTTCTTGTGGTTATGGAATTTCTGTCTGTAGGCTTCTGGAACTAATTTGTATGACCGAAGTATGGCCACCTTCCCTATGTCACACTTCAATTTATCTTTCACAGACAGAGTACAATAAACTTCTAGAGCATTACCTGCCAATTTACACTACAGAAAAAATGACCAAACATCTTTCATCCATCCCAAGAACATTGCTATCTATTCAAAAGCATTGAAATAACTGTCCCCTTCCAATTCCCTGAAATTTGGCACTAAAGCAATATGTTTGCTCACATCAAAAGATAAAAGGTTTAAACAGTTGAATTAATACCACTTATCAAGTTGAGGCTTCACTGGACAGCTGGGACTGACGCAACCTTCATCGCCTCGAGCTGACAGAGCTTCACCTCTTTATCGGCCTCAATTTCGAGCCTGCAGGTTTCAAGACGTAAATTAAATAATCCTTGGTGTGTCTGTGATCTCTCTTGCACCTCCATATAGAGATGGGCAAGTCGAACTTTCACTTGTGCCTCCCCTTTTCAACTGGGTGTAAGAGGTGAGAAAGGCTCAAAGGGTGGAACGACTGCTCTGGCTTTAACCTCTGCCTCCGTCAAAGCTGTCTCTGCCTCCTTGTTTCTCTTTACTCTAACAAATTTGCACTGCTTCACCAAGAGGATCTGTCTCTCTACCCTCATCAGGCAGTTCTAAAACATTCAGCTCAAGCAGCTGAAGCAGCTTCACTCTTATTTAGTTGTTTAAGTGATTGCTTTGTAACAGGAATTTGGAAGTGTGCAGTGATAGCAAGTAAATCATCCTTTTTACACTGTTCAAATTCCCCAAGTGATGGGTTATCAATAAAACTCTACACTTGTCAACAGGCAAAACACTATCAGTAGAAAAACCCTGAACTAGCCACTACTACAACACTCAGCTCAAGTTCTGCAAATTCAAACCAACACACCAAACAATCTACAGCTATACATCCCGGACGAGCCCCCAATTTATCTTACGTCCCTATTGAAAAGCTAGGGGTATGGAGATACAATAAAATAATAAAAAAATATGTGGGATCATTAATAATCACTTGCTTGAGTGTGCTGGTATGAACTAGACAGATACAGGTACTGAGTAGTTTTATTATGTACAACAAAAAAAAAACACATTAGGACAATAAAACTAAATTTAAATAAAGAATCACAGCAATCAATATATATGCTATGTACAAAACAATAGTTAGCAGAATGCAGGGAGAAGGGACATGAGTGGTGCCAAATCAAAGAAAGGAACAAAACAAAACGCCCACTAGCTTCAATCTACCCCAACACTCTTAAACTATTAAACAAAGAAAGAAAAAGAACATCTTCGGCACCCGAGGCTTTCTACACAGGCTACACAAGCTAACCAAAAAAAACATACAGAGGTTAGCACTCGCTCTTAACCTGTTGTGTCTAAACAGAAACAAACACCTATGTGTTGCACAAATGTAGTTCACATGACATACTTCCCTTTCCTCTCCTCCCTGGTCTGGAGAAGATCTGTGCAGACACTAAGTTGAGTGAACAGTCAAGAGTGAGCCATAGGATGAACATCAGGCAACCCAGTAGCATATCGAACCATACAAGTAAACACAAGCACATCAAGAACAATCTAACTAAACTCAATACGGTCACATCAACTAAACAGACACAACGAATGGAAGTAGATTTCTCTCTCTCTTTCCTCCTCTTTCTCCGGGTCTTTATACGCTAGACATGTGTCTGGATTGGTTCTCAGAGAGTTCACTTCAGAATGGTAATTATGAGTGTTGGGGTAGTTGTCCAATGGCAGGCCTGAGAGATGTGATATTAGGAGAAGTAATGTAAGGAGAAAAAAACACTCATCCAACAGTAATACAGCTCTCGGTATGTAACAAACAGGCACCATTGAATTTGGGCTGATCGTAAAGCCTGTGTTTGAGACCTTTTGCGAGATACATTGATTTTCTGTGAGTCTCTGAGCATTACACAGTATTAGAATAAACATTTTTATTTGCTTTAACAAAATTATGAAATGATGGTGGAAATGTCCTTGCAGTTATTTTTCTGTTTGATCACATTGACATGCTACTGAAAAAGGCTTTAAACAAATTATTTTTTACTTTGAAATATCATTGGACATTTGTTTCTGATGCAATCCTTAACCAGATATGCTTTCCAATATTGTTTGAGATCTACTCTATGAAGACTCTTCAATCAAGAGTTGTGAAATGGGTTTTATTTAGAAGCAATGTGAGGATGATTTGACACCCATAAACAGCAGCAGCATCCAGTACAGCTACCTCATGTGTCTGTCAATGTACACACATGCTCTAGGAAGAAAAAAGAGAGGAAGAGAAGGGTGTCGAGACAAGGGACTCAAATTAGTGAGTGTGGAGAGGCAGAGCTGAGGGCTGATAGCATGTACTGGCCCCCTGTTTTTAATGCCCATCATTTGCCTGACAGGAAGTCAGCCTAGTTCACTATTGTTCTCTCCCTCCATCATTTCAGGTGAAAATGAAATGTAGTTCTGCTTATCTGTCTCTTATTTCACTCTTGCATATTGATTTCTGTTCACCAAATAACCTTTCTCCCAGTGGTGCCTGTCTGAGATTTTCTATTTTCATATTATGTTTAGGTTTTATGTTGAACTTATAAATTGATCAATTATTATTTTAATTGATGAATGTGAGAAAATTAAAGACACAATGAAATCGCTTGACAAGTAGGTTTGGGTATTGTAAAGAGATCCATGGAAAGGAAGAGGCGAGAACCGGCTTTTCAATATAAATAATAGTTTAATGATAAACTTAAAAGACAACATAAACACACACATGATGGACATGTCCGTAAACGATCTCTCTCTCCCGCACGACACCCTGCAGTCGACCTTTATCCCTCACAGAGGCTCAATTAGCCTAATACGGGACCGGGTGTGTAGGATCACGACCCGGCCCCTCCCTCCGCCCTGCCACAGGTATCGATACGGATTTCTGAAATTTTATTCAATTCTGATTCATAAGCTCTTGATTTGTTGTGATTTCTGATTCAATTTGATTCAAATTTGATTCACCGGGTATATTTCAGTTATAGTATAAATTTTGGTTAAATATGAAAAATAAAATCGCTTAGCTAATGCTGTAAATTATACAGGATTAGACATTATACCTTCTAACTTGATAAATTAAGAAAAACTTTATTTAACAACAGGGCTCAAAACAATGCAGATAAATTGCTATTTATTTAACAGATATAATAATCAACACAATCAAAACTGAAGTAATCTTTAAAGTAAATGTAAAAGATTGATCTTGGGATATTAAGAATTGTTATCGGGACTGTTTAAATGAAGTTTTGCGATTAATACAAAAATCTATATTTTTACCCAGCCTTTTGGCAAGTGACAGTTTTCTGTCTTGTGCTCAGATAGACGAATGATATCAAAACAGGAGGTTTGGACAGGTCATATTGAAGGGCTTGTTCCTGTTTCTTTTAAATAGCCAATAGGCTTCATAGTTGTCATGAACTATGATTTTCTTGTCAGTTTCAGGTGATTCAATGGGGTCCTTCATATAGAAAATCGTCATGGGAAAATTCATTTTTGTTGTGTTTCTTGTCCCAGCTCAGCTATATGCAAAGTCATCTTGGCATTTCAATATTAGGGCTTTACTTGCGGGCATTGTCTAACAAATCCATTTAATTTAGGTAGATTGTTTGCTGATTACATTCTCTTGCATATATACAAAAATCCATTATGAGCTACAGTTTGCAAAATCTATTTCTGCACAGTCAGCAAGACTGAACATTTGCTGAAGGCCATCATTATTCATATTTGATCCAGTTAGCCTTGATACAATGAAAATGAGGATGTGTATTCTGGTGATAATATAAAATGGAGCCCTTCAAAACCACACAAAGGAGGTCAGAAAGAGTGTTTCACATCAGAAGAAATGTACTCTGCTTTGGATTGTTCACTGCTATGACTCCATATTTATTTGCATATCAAGACTTTTGATCCAAATTCCTCTTTTTTTTGGGGTCACATTTACAATATCCTGTCCGACTAAATGGCTTCCCTGTGGGATAGCCTTAACATTTCCCAGAAACACGTCTCTAGGTAGCCTTATCAAGACATTCTGTGTTACCCTAACACCGCTTTATCATCCGATTTGTTATATGGCCAATGACAGACAATACATTTAAAACTAGTTCCTTCTCATGGGATTTTCTTGTAATGTTGATTTAAAGAAGTGGAATATGTTGCATTTATTTGACTCTCAGCCTGTATGTACATTACAGCTGAATGTAGCAGAACAACTGAGTTTAGGTCATTCTTCAGTGAATAACATGTGAGACAATAAACTGTTACAAGTATCTGACCTCCTTAAAAAAGGTCAAATAGCAATTTCCCCCATATGTGCTCTGGATAGAATGTTCTGCCTTAATAATCACGAAAAACTACAGGTTTTGCATTTCATACATTAAATATATAGCACATGCTGTGTGTTGACTCATGCATTTAAGTCTTTGGAGACCAATTAAGAAAACTACTTTGAGGAGCTCCAAAGCCTCGCTGGTCATCAGAAAAGACAGCCAATCTCTTTATTTTCTTTATTAATGACTGACAACATGTGCAAAAGCTCATTAAAGCACCTGCAATGTCTTGAGAGGGTTTAATCTCACTGGGTGCAAAAAATGGTGTCTCACAGGTGTCTGCATTTTGCTTCACCAACATAATGAATATCATATCAAGAAATCACTGACAGTGATCCATTAATGTTTTTTGACCTATAAGCATGAAATGTACTTCTCTGTAAAGTTTGCCCTGAAAACTTGTTTAGCTGTTCTTCATCTTTACCAAAGTCCTTACCATAAATAGCCCACAAGCAGCTGTTTGTTTACCTGACCTGGTTCTGACAGACATTCCAAATTGATACTCTCATATTCTGTTGTACACATCCAGTTGCATTCCAGAATATAAGCCATGTTCCCATTCCACATAAGTGCACCCAAACTGATAAAAATGTTGCTTCAATTAGTATGAAATTCACCAATGAAAACAAGGTTCTTGCTGAAGTTCTTAAAATGAGAACTACTGTATATATCAATGACAGTCTGGCAAATAGGCTTGCCAAGAAACACACACACACAAAAAAAATAATAACTTATCTAGGGGCCAATTACTGCAATGCCTGACTTAAAAAGTTTCAAGTTGCATTTTTGCCTGTTAAAATTGCAATGCTATGGCAATATTTCATTTAAAAAAAAAGCAATATACCAACTGCAAAACACTTAAACAGATTAAACGCCATCTGGTCATTTGTTAAAATGTCTTTACAAACTGGCCAAAATGCTCTTACAAGCTGATCTTGATCAGGTGTGCCTGATCAAGCCATAAACCACAAAACAATATATCTGTAATATTTTAATATATTTTAATATTTTAAATGAACAGCATGTTATATGTTATTATTATTATGAGTGCATGGTGAAGTGCTCATGGAAAAGATGTGTTTTTAGCCATTTTTTGAAGACAGAGAGTGAGTCTGCTTCACGGATGGAGTTGGGAATGTCATTCCACCAACAAGGTACATTGAAGCCAAAAGTCTGGGAGAGTGATTTGGTGCCTCTTTGTGTTGGTACAACAAGGCACCGCTCTTTAGCCGACCGCAGGCTTCTGGTGAACATAGCTCTACATTAAAGATTTTAGGTACGCTGGCTTTAGGTATGCCAACATCATAGACAGTTGATGTAAATCAGTGTTCAAAGACTTTTATATTCATATCAATATTTCTACCATATTACCTCTAGGTGGAGCATATTTGCGATGCAGACATTTTCAGCCCTTATATTATTATTTTATGTAAAGTAAGGCAGTGTTCTATGGAAAGTTCAGATTCTAAGCTTTCAAATGATACCTCATACTGCATGCCTGACTAATGTATCTGGGGACTTAAACGTTTTAAGCGTAAAGAATTTAGCACACCCCTATGGACCTGCTATAGAGTTTACTAGTAAACATGAAATCATGCAGCAATTTGCTGTTTTAAGTAATGTAATCTAATTTCAAGTATTTGATTTTTATAATGGGATTAGGTAATGCATATGGCATGTAGTCTGTTACTACCCAACATTGACCAGCCCTGTATTACTCTGTAGAAATATAAATATTATATTTTTGGGGCGGCTGTGGCTCAGTTGGTAGGGCAGGTCGGCCACTAATCGAAGGATTGGTGGTTTGAATCCCGGCCCACACTGAACCCCAAGTTGCTCCCAATAGCAGGCTAGCACCTTACATGGCGGCTCTGCCGCCATTGGTGTGTGAATGTGTGTGTGAATGTGTCACAGTGTAAAGCGCTTTGAATACCATTAAGGTTAAAAAGGCGCTATATATGTGCAGACCATTTACCATTCTTTAAAAAAAACAAACAAACTGACTTTTTGTAGAGGCTCTATCCGATTTAATTTACATTTACATTTACGCATTTGGCAGATGCTTTTATCCAAAGCGACTTACAGAGCCCTTATTACAGGGACAATCCCCCCCCCGGAGCAACTTGTATTAAGTGTCTTGCCCAAGGACACAATGGTGGTGGCTGTGGGGATCGAACCAGTGACCTTCTGATTACCAGTTATGTGCTTTAGTCCACTATGCCACCACCACTCCAATTTGCATTAGTTCTATTTCCTGCCGAATCACCAGGGCAATTTCGTGGCTTATCTTGGGCAGCAAAGGAAACATCTGCACTGCCTTCAAAAATCAACCATGCCTGTATCATGTCAATAGACAGGACATTACGTAAATATTTGATTCAAACTTTCTTTTTATGCCTTCATTCCTGTGGATTCTGCGTAACTAGGCAGCATTTTTAACATTTCGGACATACCTAAGACATTTCGGAGTCTCCCAAAGTCTTATAGTCTTTCAGTTTTTGGTGAAATCACATAACATGACCAAGGGTTATGCACTATGTTTGTATAATATTTAATCTGCATTCAGCAGAATGAGCTGTAGGGGTTCAGGCAGGTAGGTGGAAAATAAATTAGATGAAAATTTAGGGAATGGGTGGGTAAGTTTGGATCATTGCTGTTGTACTGTGTAAAACCCAGTTTCCTTTGAGCAAATAGAAGCCAATCTGATATTGATTACAGAAATATGGAGGAAGGCATCAAGGCATATTCAAATCCAATGTTTGCATAACATCTTGTCTACTAAGATGCCTTCATCTGATTGTTTTCTAGTTAACATGTATCCTTTGCTTCTTACAATATCCCCCAATCTTGTGCGTGTTTCTGTATTTGATGAAAATAATAAAAATAAAGCATTTGAAAAGTAAATTAATTCATAAATGTAAAAAAACATTATATCTAAAGCTAACTTGAATTTATTCTAGATCATTATACATGAGTTTTTGGTGCATTTGAAGCATGTCTTATACCAGTTTCCCTAAAAGGTGCCTTCATACAGAAATGCTGCTTGCTAATTCATTGACTGGCTGCAAGGCTGCTGCCTTCATTTTTGGACACAGCCCGAGAGAGAGAAAAAAGGGGAGTGGAAGAGAGTGGGATCAACTTTGCAGTTTAGTCATGATCCATAATCAGGCTGTTGGTATTCAGGACTTCTTCCCAGCTGCAGAACAACTATTACTGGAATATTGTAACATTTAATGGCCGTGCAAGTCTTGCACTATGGATACAGGTGTATCATATCAACAAACTCCAGTTGAGCAAATGACCATTATTATTCTGACCATAAGGACAAGCTGGTTTAGAAGTGCTGCTGCTATTACATGTTAAATAATATTGCCTATTCACATCTTTTCTGAGGGTTTTACTTCATTGTATTACTTACAAGAGTATTACTGTTAAGTTTGCATTTCTCTAGCCTGGTCTCATGAAATTTAAGTGAACATTGCAACATTTTTGCAAAACTGAAATTACGTGCTTCATAATACAATTAGATGCATATTTTCAAGTGAGATGTCCAGAAGGGGGCGCCAAAACCGAGCAAAATGAGGTTGTATTCGGACAAGGTTTTTAAGGTGAATTTTAGATGGAGGTATTAATAAAACATACCTCCCTAACCCAAAACTCTCGCCTACACTTAACCAATAGTGTCCGAAAAGAGAAATGAGAGTTTAACAAAACAGACATCCTTACCCTTACCGTTAACCAACACCTAACCTTGAAAATCACATTTTCTGAAGCAACCACATCAATTTGTTTCACGTGTCAGAGCAGAGCTTGAGTTCTTGTCTGGTTTTGAACTGCGGTCCTCCGAGTCCAAAGTCCAACACTCTGTGAGGTGCACTACCAAGCAAGATAATCACTTTGGAATACCTTTATATATGCAGGTGGGTCTGTAATACAAGCATTAAAATTTATAATCTTTCAAAAGTTGCGTTAGAGCAAAACTGTCTTGATATAATAACATAGCAGGGTCTGTGTAATAGAGAGAAAAATAAGTGTTTATGAAGTCATAATCAGTTCATTGTCATGATTTGAGTGAACATGGAGAAAAAAAACGCAGTTGTTGTAGCGCCTCTAGTGTTCATTTCACCAGGAAACTGTAGGGAACGATTTTTGCAAAAAGGTATATGAAGTCACGTTTTCACTTGAAGACCAGTTTGCATTTCTCCCTTGCAGAATCTGCAAGATGTTTATCATTTAAAAATAGTTTTTGAGGGATCATAACATTTGTATTTTGTTTTTTATTTAGTACTGCCCTGATGAAGCTATTTGACATGAGATATTAGCATATATTCCATATATTCCACAAGAAATAATAACTGAATTTAGACAAATGATCATGCTCAATAGTTTATATCCCCTTGGTTCCTAATATGGTTTATTGCTTCCTGTTTCTTTTGTGATAGTTGTGCATGAGTCCCTTCTTTGTCCTGAGCAGTGAAGCTGCCATCTGTTCTTCAGAAAAAACCTCCAGTTACTGCACATTCTTGGTTTTCCCAGCATCCTCTGCTAATGCATTTGATTTATATACAACAGGGTCTATATGATGTTGAGATCCAGCTTTTGACACTTAGGACAATTGAGGGATTCGTTCACAACTATAGCAAAAGGTGCAAACATTCATTAATTTGTGCCAGTTCAGTCATTAATTTGTCTTT
Organism: Xyrauchen texanus; assembly: GCF_025860055.1. Classification (NCBI taxonomy): domain Eukaryota; kingdom Metazoa; phylum Chordata; class Actinopteri; order Cypriniformes; family Catostomidae; genus Xyrauchen; species Xyrauchen texanus. The sequence goes on from NC_068289.1 coordinate 3,186,911, forward strand.
GTCATATTTTTTTAATTAGTACTGCCCTTCAGAAGCTGCATTTTTCATTCTTTCACCATCACTTTTCATCTCTCGTTTTATTACATAACTTGTTACTGATATTGCACATTCCAGCAGGCCATGTCTACAAGACAAGACGCATTTTCAACAAAGCGAAAAACATGACCAATTATATAATGCAACGCAAACTGCATAATCTGATAGGTTGCATATATATGCTTAAACCTTAAATAAATCCTTGCACATCAGCCACACACACAGAAAAACAATTGCTGCTGAATTCTCCTCTGGAAAATAACATTGTAAGATGGTTGTATTACTGGGAATGGATCTAAAAGTGTATTTATATTTGGCCGATGATAATAGTCATTTTTAATTTGTCTCACTTAGATATTTTAATGAAATGCCAAGCTGTGGTGACTTCTTTGTTGCAAAGCTATGAGAACAGTTCACCCCCCACCCACCCCCCTCCACTACCAGGGTATCTTTCTGGATGAAACTATAGTAATTAGATAACTGTCAGTCACGGTAATAATTCTAGCCATGATACGGACATCAATCTTTGTTTTCCTTCAACCTACCTACCAAATATGTCACACATAGTTTGTCATTATTTTGACAGTGCATGCATATTTGTACTAAGCTGTCTAAAATCATTGTTGTTTTCTCTTTTGTGATTAGACGTGCTTTTAGACTCTTAGACTCTTTTAAGTTTAACACTTTCTATTGATTCACACATTTGAAACAGAAAAGCAAAATGTCTGGGTTACTATCGTAACTCCCATTCCCTGATGGAGGGAGCGAGACGTTGTGTCGCCGTAGAGACATTAGGGATCACTCTTGGTTTTAAAAAAGGCAAATGAAAATTGGTGAGTGGACTTTGCATGCCACTCTCCCGGATATACAGGTATAAAAGGAGTTGCTGTGCAACCACTCATCAGGTTTGTGCTGACGAGCCGAGACAGAGTCCCGGCCATTACAGCGGGTAGATCAGTGTCGTAGCAGGAGGGACACAACGTCTTGTTCGCTCCATCATCTCTCACTCACTTGACATTGTGTCGATGCAGTGACACTAGGTGTCCCTATGTGAAATGCCACAACCAGCTGAACTGTGTTACGGGGATCAGCGGTGCAGATGCAGACAGGCCACTGCGTGCCAAGTAACAAGTGCACCGGCCCCATCGTAACCTTCCCAATGCCCCGTACATGTCGTATGGACCCTCAAACACATTTAAAATTGCACTTCTCTCTCCACTGCCTCTCCCCGAGTGTACTCCAAAAAGGCCAAATAGCAGCCCCATTATAAATTGAACAAATCTAAGTTGCCTTGCCTTCTATATGAGATCATCTCGAATGCCGCTACCCTGCCCATCTCTGTGCACCACTATTGAAATGAGGCCACTCCCGCCGACTTCCATCCCCTAAGAATGATCTGTCTGCCAATCATAACTGGCCAGGACCCAATTTTTTAATGCATTTATCCCCTATATTAATGCCCCATCACCTAAAATACAGTCTGGGGCAAAATTTAATTTAGTGCCCAATACATCACACACCAAAATTCTTGGATCTTATCACACCACCAAAAAAGGTTGAGGTTGTGTCTCAATCTTCTGATTAGCATAGACAGCAGATGTGTGTGTCTTTAAGATCAAGCCTATACAATCTAGAGGGGGGTCCAACAGAATTTATGTACAATCTTAAATTGCATAAGGCGCACCCTTGCATCTCTAGATATAGACTTGATGTGTTTTAGAATCCTAGACCAATCTCCCTCCTCCAAAACCTTTCTCCCATAATCTCTTGAGAGAAGTTGAAGCTCCATCCCCCAGACTCTGAATTAGCAGGGATTAATACACCGATGCCTCATGACCTTTTCCAAAATCAGTAATCAACACTCCCAGAGTATCTGCCACTCTAGGGGGTGTATTCCACTCCCAAAAATAGTACAAAGCAGGTGGCACAGCTGTAAGTAACTGAAGAATTGAGACCTGGGAATCCCAAAATGTTGAACCATATTTTCAAAGGATCTCAATACTCCACTTTCATATAGGTCACAGAGCGTATTAACCACCCTCACAATCCACTCTGTCCAGATAACAGGGTGCAACTTAACTTCTATGGCTATTTTGATAAAAAGGCTTTGCAATGTCAAAATAGGGGCAAGAAATTCCTGTTCAATACAAAACCAAGGAGAGGCTCTCTCAGGTGGAAGCGACCAATGAGCCAAATGTCTGAGACTGAATGCATAATATCGAAACAAAATCTTAGGTAGGCCTAGCCCACCTATGTCAATCGGCCTATGTAACCTATTGAAGTGTAATCTGGAACGTTTACCATTACAAATGAAAGACTTTGCTATGCTATCAAATTGCTTGAAATAAGAGAGGGGGACATCTATAGGGATAGATTGTGGCAGGTATTTGAATTTTGGAATATAATTCATTTTAAAAACATTAACCTTCCCAGTCATAGATACATTTAATGAAGCCACCTGCTCACATCGCTCGGAAAAACTTTTTATTAAAGTCAAAATTAAATCACACAGATTTGCTGGGAATAAAGTTCCCAAATACTTAATAGCCTGTTTGGGCCACTGGAAGGCACCTGTTTGAAAAGCTGTTACCAGGTAGTACGCTGTCAGAGACAAAGATTTGGATTTAGACCAGTTCACTCTGTATCCTGAGAACTCAGAAAAGGAATGAATAATTCTGTAGAGGCAAGGCATAGATCTAGTAGGGTCGGAGACAAATAATAAAACATCATCTGCGTAAAGCAAAAGCTAATGCGCCACACCTCCCACCACCACCCCTGCAAAATCATCCTCCTTTCTTATCGTGGCTGCTAATGGTTCCAGGGCAAGACAGAACAATAAGGGAGAAAGAGGGCAACCCTGCCAGGTGCCCCTATCCAGTGTAAAATAATCAGACATTAATCCATTCATTTGAACTGCCGCTACCGGATGTCTATAAAGTAATATAATCCAGCCAATAAAAGTATTCCAGAGCCCATACATTTCCAAAGTCCTAAAAAGCTAATTCCATTCTACCATATCAAGCGCCTTTTCGCGTAAAGTGAGATGGCAGCGACCGGAATCTGATTGTTTGCCACTGACCACATAACATTATTGAAATGCCTAATGTTATCAGAAGAGTTATAGCCCAGAATGAACACCACCTGATCTATATGTATAAGAGATGTCATAACTGTACTTAATTGGTTAGACAAAATCCATCCATCCATCCATCGTCAACCGCTTATCCTGTGTACAGGGTCGCGGGGGGCTGGAGCCTATCCCAGCTAACATTGGGCGAAAGGCGGGGGACACCCTGGACAGGTCGCCAGTCCATCGCAGTGGTTAGACAAAATTTTTGACAATATTTTAACGTCTAGCTGGATCAGGAAAATTGGACTGTAATGCTTACACTCACTTGAATCTTTGTCCTTTTTAAGAAGCAGACTGATCATGGCTTGTGTCATGGTTGGCGGAAGCTTTCCATTCTTTAATGATTCCGTATTAACTTCTAGCAAAAGTGGAGCCAGTACTATAGCGTAAAGTCTAAGAAATTCAGCATCAAAGCCATCTGGCCTCAGAGCCTTGCCTGTAGACAAGGCATTAATTACCTTGCCAAGGTCCTCCAAGTTTATCTCAGAATCAAGATAATTTTTTGCTCAGTCGTCAGTTTAGGAAGTTCTAATTGTTCTACAAAGTTTCTAATATCCTCTTCAGTAGACGAAGACGTGGAGCTATAAAGATCATGATAGTATTGTTTAAAAGCATTGTTAATATCAATGGCCGAGGTAAATATTTGACCACCAGCAGATTTCACTGAGGGAATGGTAGAAAAATACTCTCTCTGTTTTATATATCTAGCCAGAGTTTTCCTGCCTTGTCCCCCGACTCAAAGTATGACTGTCTTGTCCTGAATAGCCAAAACAAGACCTTCCACGACAATAGTATTATATCTGTATTTCAATCAGGTCATTTCTCTGAGGTCATTAGATGACATTCGGTGCTTCAGCTCTGCCACTGCACTTTTAATATTCCCTTCCAATTCCACAAGTTCTTGTGCTATAGATTTTTTGGTGAATGCGGCATACTAAATGATCCAGCCCCTAAGAACCACCTTAAGTGCCAATAGACATTGATTTCAGCCTTTAGCATTTGTTGGAATTCAGGATTTTGCAAAGCGCCAACAATAAGATTTCCTTTTCTCCATATGTGGCAACACCTCTGAACACACCAGGGAGTGATCTGAGACTAAAATGTTTCCATTTGAGTAAATAACTACAGATGAAATGAGGGACTTTAAATATAATCTATTCTATAGTAAATTTTATGGACTGATGACATTTTTTTAAGTCCCTACAAGAAGGGTTCAAAAGTCTCCAAATATCTGTAAGACCAAGATTTTTACAAATCCTGTGAAGCATCAATGTTGTTCTAGGGGGCTTGCACACTTTTGCTTCACTATGATCAAGGAGTCCATCAAAAGATTAAAGTCTCCTCCCAATATTATATCATGAGGGGTGCCAGCAGCTTGCAACATCCCTTCAAGATCTATAAAATAGCCCTGATCATCAACGTTAGGTGCATAAATATTAGCCAAAATAAGACTTTGTCCCTGAATTTCAGCTAAATTAATAATGATTCTTCCTAATTTAGCTTTACTCTGTTTGAGACATTTGAATTCTAGATGTTTACTTATCAGAAGAAAGCCTTGCTTTACTCCTCGCCTCGCATAACACAAGATCCTCTGCGGATCGCCAAACGGGAACCCTGTGAGCTCGCTCGATTTTCAGTTATGGCCTGTTATGTCGAGCAGATTTGTAAAGAGCTCATTCAGGAATTTCACCATATTCTGTCCCTCTTTGCCCTCTGGAATTCCAATGATACGGACGTTAATCCGCCGGCTACGGTTCTCCATGTCCTTCAACTTCTCCCAGACATGCACCAAATCCATCTTGGTCGCTAGTGGATTAGCAGATAATTCCTTCTCTGATGACTCCAGGTAATCTATCTGTTTCTCAACATCCCCCACTCTTGTAATCACATCAGTAAACTTCTCCTCCATTGCAGTGATCGATCGATGTATCACAGCAAGATCCTTCAAATCAGCAACGGCCTTCGTCTGCACTGCCGACATGTTCAACATCTCTTGCCGCATTTCTCAGAGCCAGAGGATTTTGAATTCTTTGACATATTGTCTTCCTAGAAAATGTATGGAACAGTGTATCGAATCTCACCGGTTTACATCATTAAATGTGTTAAAACTAGCAAAGTGCGCAGAGCCTGCCATTCACACGTCAGATCCTTGCATGGCATCACGTGATTTTATTAATTTTTAACATCTCTTAAAAGTAGACTGTTCAAACAGATACATTACCTAAATAGTTATTTAGTTATAATAACAATGTTTAACTATGTTATGATGTATGTGGTGAATAATCACCTTACCACAAATGACATTCGACGACATTGTGCAACTCCAATGCTTCGTTTCATGCCTGTTAAAAATCAAAATAAAGAAGTTGCTTATAACATGTTATTCTAATTCCACATGCATCATTAATTTATAATTTATAAATATTCAGGCACAAACCACAAGAGGCCATAAATGACTCATTATCACCTTATATGTGCAGAATGGCACCACATTGGACTGCAGGGTGTCCAGATTAGGGCGCTGAATATAAGTAGTTTCTGGCAGATGGAGCGATCTGAAGATAAACACCTTCGGGTGTGTGTTCATCAAAAAGCACTCAAGCTCACAGCTGCATCACCCACACTGCAGCTGCATTAGCATGGCGGCCCCAGAGGATGTGTGGACTATCAAAGACTCTGAGGGCCTTTTAGAAAGCACTTTGCCGGCATTTCAAGTCGGGCTGCTGATTCAGCAGCTCCCTGAATCCAGTGTGCTTTAGAATTCTTAGACTGGTCTGTCCTGGGGAAGATGCTAGGATGTTCTAGGTGCAGTGAAGAGGAGGAAACTCTGTTTAGTTCTGAATCTGAAATGTTGGTGTTTCTTTATATATATATTTTTTCCCCTCTGATGAAATGTTTGGGTTGGGTGGTGGCAGGGGTGGAAAGAGTACTGAAAAATCATACTCAAGTAGAAGTACTGTTACTTCCCAAAACATTTTGTGTAAGTAGAGTAAAAGTAGCTGTCCTAAAAACTACTCAAGTAAGAGTAAAGGAGTAGCTCATTTAAAAGTACTCATGAGTAGTGAGTATTGAGTACTGAGTTACAAAACCTATGCCCCATTATAATGAACACTGTATGCCAACTTCTAAAATACATCACTTATCTATGATAAACACTACATGAATCTGATTCCAAAAAATAAAAGGGAGACATGATAACAGAAATGAAAATATTAATATTATTTTCAAGACACATCACCATTTTAAATCGTAATATAGAAAACAATTACATTTAAATCAGTTTATGTGTAGTGTCTACATTTCCCTTAATGCCGACAGAGTGTTATTGTTGTGCATAAAACATGTTCAAACAATGCAAGGAATGCAAAAATATGCTAAATAAGCAGGTTCACTCTGGCACGTCATGTCCTATATATAAGCCTTTATATGACATATTCTACTAGACAGTGCTCAATTCGGTTACGTACACACTTCGATGCATATACGCTTTTTGTCCCACAGTTCAAATTCACTTTAGACATAAACGACTGCCTTTACATTAAATCCTCATCAAGACGTGCATTGACGGAATTATAAAGTGTATTTATTAATTTAGGCACGTAACCGCATTAGCGCTCAAACATTAGCCACCTGTCAATCAAACAACACGCAGCTAGCCGTCAGGAAATAAAAAGTCAATCCTTTATATTACATCTAGATCAACCAACCAGGCGGTGCTCTTGCTATCACGATTGATGTAATGAACGCCCCTGTTGTAGATGTATAATACAGGCTAAATATAGAAAACTACTAAAAGTTTGATCAAGGATATCTCTCTTTTTTCTCATCTAGATCATTTTATTGCCCAGACCAATTGATAACATTGCATTAATCTCTCACAGCTGCCCAATAATCTCAGCGATAGATAGTTCAATTACAGGCTACGTTATAGACACACAGAATCAAGTAAGCAGAAATATGAAATATGAAACCTCGAAATGTTTCATCAAATTAGGGGCAGGATTAATGCTGATATCAAATGCTGATATGATAGCTGATATAAACTCACAAGACACGATCAAGCAATTTGATTTTTTTCACTTTGAAAAGCCCTTTCAGGTGCGGCTGAGATGTTCAGCTGTAAACTGTGCTTGAGGCATCCTCCAGATCCATAACAGCTGCCGTTCAAGTTTTTTACGTGTGATTTGATTTGACGGAATTCGTGAGACTCTGTCTAGCCAATCATGTTGATAGATAAAAATAAAATCAAGACAGGGAACTAGCGAACATAGACTGTGGAAAATAGCGCAGTAAAAGTACAGTGACAGCATTTTTAAACTACTTAAAAAAGTACAATTCTTGGGAAAAAATAGTTAATTACAGTCATGTCAGTATTTGTAATTCGTTACTTCACACCCTGGGTGGTGGGACAGAAAATCTTCAGGGTACCCACACGTTCTGGAAAACCTGGAATTTTGCAATGCAGTTTTCCAGTCATGGAAAATTAGAAAAATACCTAAATGTCCTGGAAAATAATTATTTGTGCTGGAAAATATTTTACAATAATAAAACGGTTTGACGGTATTGCTAGAAATGTTTCTGTTACATGTACAAAAACATGATAAGTATCGGTACTCGGAATAGGAGTCAAATACACAAATTCGTATAGTTTTGTCACTGCTGCCGGCTGTGCATCACAAAACAACATCATTGGTTAAGGGTGCTTGTGCCCTCTTGATTGATTACAGCTACAACCAATCGTGTGCTTGGCACAGTAAGAGGCAGCGCTTGAAAATTCTCATTCATAAACAAACTGAATGACCCAGAACATGTCCCAACAGACTGAATGACCCGGAACATGTCCCAACAGACTGAATGACCCGGAACATGTCCCAACAGACTGAATGAGAGGAGTGTGTTGTTCGTTTACTTCAGCATCTTGTTCATACGCCAAAGTGTTTTGCACACACGTTTTTGCTTCACAAATGTTGTCTAGGAGAGTACAAAGCTACATTAAATATTTTAAAACTGTCCAAATTTATGAAGAGATATTGAATGCCTCATAATTTATTTTAATAAATGATTACCTTAACATTTTCGAGTATCCAGAGACCCCAGAACTACAGTAAGTAAAAAAAAAAAAAAAAAAACGCTAAGACCTAAACATAAACAAGTCCTCTTTTTACTTTTTGCTATCAAAGCAATTGCCAGGTTTTTTCTCTACCAAATACATGTTTTCAATGTTTATTGTGCACACCTCCCACTTTCTTGTGTTGCAAACTCGTAAATTCACACAAAAATTTATGCCAAACGAGAACGAAATTATACAATCCAAATATACAAGCATATCCTAAAATAAATGTAAGACAATGTTACCAGGACAAATGGATCTGGATCAACCGTAGACAGAATGTCGATAAATTCAGTCTATAACCACGTATAGGCCAACTTTTTTTTTTATAAACACGAAATCTGTTCATGAACAAACTGGGCTTAATTAAGCACAAACAAAAAAATTATTATCATTGTTCTTATATCATAATAATAATTATAATAATAAGATAATAATGACTTCTTAAATATTCTGAAATGGTAATGCAAACAGAATACATCTGAATGTAAAGAATTACATTTATTCGATGAAATAAATTTTTTAAAGACTGAAAATACATTAATGGTATTTTATTATCAACTTATTATCAAATTAATTAATAACAAAAATGTATGAATATATACACAATATATTCACATAGAAACTTGCGTTATTTTAAATATATAGGCTATAGGCCTACTTCCTATTTTCAATGTATGTATATATGTATATATTGCATTTAGTTATAAAATAATACACTTTACAGGTATATATATATATATATATATGCTACTCACATACATACAAAATTATTGTAGGACTACAAGTGAGCCTCTGCGCCATCTGCTGGTAGAAAAGAGAATCGCAGCCTTGCACAAATAAACGAGGCGGCCGTCTATTCACAGAATTTGAAGCAAAATACCTTTAAACTAGCTTTTCCTTATGCGATAAAACTCAAATATCTAGGAAAAGTCAAGAAAGAAGGGCCCTGGAATTTGAACGAGTGCAAAGATGTATTTTTTTCTTAAAGCACAACGGTCGGATGACCGCATGCTCGGCCCTACTAGTGTTAAACTATTATTTATATTGTCAAGCCGGTTCTCGCCTCCTCCTTTCCATTAATACCTTTACAGACGTGAAGTACCTCTGTACAAAAAGGAACAGCTTAAGACTGATGGCGGGCAGAAAAGAGGAATGTGCATAATTGGAGACGGTTCAAAGACATTTTCTTATGTTCATTTGTGAGGATGTAGCCTCAAGAAAGCTACTTGAGCGAAAACAAGGCTCAAAGGAAAGCATTAGAGATTTTGCATTTCATTATCAAGCCTTATGTTTGAGATGCAGAAAAGAGATGACAGAAAAAGAAGTTGTACAAGCTATTCTCAGAAATACATTTGCTGTAGGTAGGGAGATGGTAGAGACTGAGGTAGGGAGATGGTTTTGTTTTATTCTTTTTTTTTCTCCTGCTACCCAAGACATTGCTCTCCCTTTTGTGCATGGAAATGGATGCTGAACTATTTCCACTTTTATAAATACTGCACACAGAATTTTCACAGCTCCAGCTGACAATTATTATGCAGCTAAAATACTTGAAGTAATTGGATTTTTAATGCAAATAAGTGTCATATGGTTAATAACATCAAAAGCTTAAGAATGAAATTTCAGCTTTAAAAAAATATAATATATTTTTATTAATAAGACATTTATTTAATTAAAGAACCAACATACAGGCCCTGTCATGTTTATTCTGTTGGTTCATGTTTTCATGTCTTTTATTTTAAAAATCTAGTTACTGTTTTATGTCATGTGATTCCTGTTTCCCTCATGTGATCTTGTTAAGTGTTTCCCATGTTCATGTGTCTTATTTTCATTGGTTCATTGGTTGATTACTTTGTTATTAGTCTTGTCTTTTAATTGGTTTAAATTAATTTAGTCTTGAGGTCACTGAACTAATCAATTAATGAAATTGAACAATTCTGTGACACAAAAAAATAAACTCTGGAAAATATGTTAGTGGATCAGTGATTGTCGCAACTTTTTCACCCCTCATGAGTTTGTATCCCTGTGAGTTATAATCTTTAGACAATGATGACAGTTGCACCACTGATTTCAATAAAAAAAATGAACATTGGGTTGGTAGCGTGGTGATTCGGCCTTAATACCTCTGGATGTGAATTAATTTTCAATAATTCAACGACTGGAGTCATCTTATACCACAGTTACCACATGTAGAATGTGGAAAACACGGAATCTAGTCTAAACTGCAAGCTTACACTCAGTTGGGATTTAAACATAATGTGGAAGAAGTGATAACAGATTGTCCACAAATCAGTTAATCTGTTTTTTTTATATTATGGCTTTATGGCATAACTCTATAAATAACACCTGCCACACAGCGCAGCTATTTGCACCCTAATAGTCTATTGGAAACATAGAAATTTACAACAAACTGCATTGTGAGTGTCACTTCAGTGGCGTGGGGTGTAACACTTTTTATTTTCAACCTGGGTTTGATTCTCCATTTCACTCTTTTTCCCATTCAGTTTCCTGTCTCCTCTCTTTATATCTTTTTTAATACTAATTAGAATAATACATACAAATGAATATAAAGCTAGTTTTACAATAGTGATATTGTAGTAACTGTGTTTTTTGATGCAATTAACATTGGTGTTACTACAGTAATATTGTGTTTATATAGTAAACATGTTTGAATTTGTGGTTAATATGAATACCATGGTTATACTATGGTGAAGTTGCAAATGCAGAGATGGTGAGGAGGCTGTTTCCCTCCTAAACTTTGTTCCCTGCCCTAAACTACCTTTGTTACAGGCCCATTGGCTTGAATTTTTGCATTTCGAAGGATGAATAACAGCGTATTTGTGGATGTCTTTGTGTTTTTTTTTACACTTGAATGTTTCCAGAGGTGATCACTTCTGAATAAAAAGTGGCTGTAGTCCAAGGGAGTAGCCAGGAAATTACTTTAGGTTTAAATGGATGAGCCAAATTTTTATTCTGGGTGGGCCTGGGTCTATTTTGGGTGGGCCCAGTCCACCCTTGGCTATGCCAGTGCTGCAGACAATTCCTGTTTTTTTAATGCAGGCAGTTTTTGGAGCACAAGAAATTGTTCTTTATTCTTTATATTTAGTTTTATGTCAGCTTCTTTGAGACACTGAGACTTTAATATTTAAAAGTCTATCAGACAAAAATCAGACATAAACGGTACCTTAATGAATCAATGGTTGCAATTAGATTTAAAAAAAAAATACATTTTAATTGTCCTTGAAGAAAATGTTTATTTTTTAAGTCAGCCAAACAGCTGCTCTAGGAGAGATGCCAACGGCACAGATTGGCCATTTAAACCAAAGGTAGAGAATCATATTAAAATGTATTCATCGCTGTCCTTTATATACACATCTACCTGTCTCAATGACTGACTAACTGCCATCAGACAAATTGATTCCTTCTTATGTGAAGGAGTAAGTCTGACAGCTGGCTGCTCCTCTGGCAGTTTGGTGGGAGTGTCAGTTCCAAGACTGGGCCTGTCAACCTGAGCCACCCACACAGAATTCACTTAATTCCTTTATCACAGTTCTTGTCTAGGGTCAGAAATGCAGTTTCCTCAAGCCAAGAGAGGGAATTATTAAACAGAGGGAACATGGGGAGAAAAAAAATGTAATTTGTGCCAGCGCTTGTCAGATACATTTACCCACTTGTCAACTATTTATTTTTGCCCTTTTAGACTGAGAAACTTCAACAGAGTGAAAACTGTTTTTTTTCCCCCCCTTTAGGTGGTTTCATGGTCATTTTGTGATTTTTATCAAATTCTCTTGAGGGGTCATTTTAACAACAAATATTATGTTTAAAATTGTTTCATTATCTACTCAAGAGGTGAATTATATCTGTCTTTCAAGAGGAATTTGACAGTTTTGAAATACCATTTTTTCAACAGACCGTTTATAGGTTTAAATTTAGAGTTTGGGAGAGAGAAATTCACCTAACAGTGCATCAACAACTGCACACAATATTCCCAATAATATTGAAAGAGGAATAGATTCAGGTAGTTTAAACGCAACACAAAGCACAATTGTACATTATTCTGGAATAAGCCTTTTTTTAAATTTTGGCTTCAGTACGATACCAGCCCTGGTGCCTCAGTATCGATAATAAATCTATACTTCAGAAACAAATTAATGGGAAAGGAATTGATGAGAAGAATTGTCTTGCAGTTTTTATATATTTTTTTTTAATGTTTTAATTAAATGTTATCATAAAAACAGTGTTTAATCAAATGAATACAAAAAGCTTTAATCAAATGTCTTCAACTTCATCCAGTTTCCAGAGGTTTTATTTTGGCTAACTTTTATTGTGAGTTCCTCTTGTGTGGTAGTTTTCAATAAAGTCTGCATTCTATGGGTTCATCTCAATCAGAAGGCTGCAGCCTAGTTAGGCTGTGTTCCTCCTAGACCAGTACTTCTAAATCTGTAGGCTAGGCTCCTCCTCAGCATTCCAGCGCTTGAATGAGACAGTCTAGTAAGTGCGCATGTGCAAGGGATTGTGGGTGATTGAAGGCTACGAAGGATGCACTTGATGCATCCTCCAAAATATGGGGAACAAAGGCTGCAAAGCGGGGCTGCTTTCCATGGGTCCACATAATTAAGACAGCCAGCAATTGGTGACTAGACTGCAACCTTCTGATTGAGAAGCACCCTATATAAAATGCTGAAATACTCGCGAGCTGAGACCTCAGAGCAGCACCGGAGGAGTTCATGTGAGTGTTCACAGCTGCTCATACGCTAAACACAACACATTATGTGCATCACGTGCGATGACAGAGAGCAGAGCGGCACCTCTCGTTCATTCTGAAGTGTGCAGTTCATGTAGACTGCATACTGTTTAATTAAATGACATCCTTCCACTATTTAAAGGGTTAGTTCACCCAAAAATTAAAATTATCCCATCATTTCAAGCCCTCAAGCCATCCTAAGTGTATATTCTTTCAGCCAAACACAATTGGTGTTATATTAAAACATATCCTGGCTCTTCCAAGCTTTATAATAGGAGTGAAAAGTAGAATTTGAAGCCCAAAAAAGAACATCAATCCATCCAAAAAGTAATCCATAAGGCTCCAGGGGATTAATCTAGGCCTTCTGAAGCGAAGTGATGCGTTTTTGTAAATACTAAAATCATAAAGCATTAATAACTTTATAAACTATAATCACTGGCTTCCGGTAACGGCCTTCTTCGTGTTCACAAGAGAGTCAAGTTCTGGCGTATGACGTAGGCATAGCGTAAGCTCTGGTGAGAAGTGACGAATGCGGAAGCGCAGAGGACAGAGCAAAATATAACGCTGGTCATGAATTAGAATTAAAGTTGTACTAAATTAAAATGACCACTAAATTTATACATTTTTATTAATTGTAAAATTTTCATTGATTTCATCTAAAAATAGCACCACACTGTAGTACGTTAACGAAATTAGCAACAAGATGATATCCTAAAGTTGTATTTTATTTTTTACTTGAACACATTCTTCCCTACAAAATATTTTAAAAACACAAAAGTTGAACAGGAGTTGTTGAATTGTATAATGTAATCCACATCTCAGATTTATTTGTGGGGTATCCTGAAAAAGATAATTATTCATTATACACAGGGTTGGGGAGTAATGAAACACATGGGAATACAACAGGAATACTTATTTAAAATACAAAATATAAGTAACTGTATACCACTACAGTTACAATTTATATTCTTGGTAATTAGAATACAGTTACATTCAAAAAGTATTTTTATTACCGAAGAGATTACTTTGCATTTAATTGTCATTTGCTTAATTTAATATTTAGTGCTTTCAGATGGAAAAAATGTATACGTATGATGCGATCCATGATGCGATACGAAGTGCATTTGAACAGCGGTGAAACGCTTTTCTTCATACGAGCAGATAGAGAAGTAAGTTTGAAGTAAGTTTTAAATAAGAAATAGAAATAAACCTTGTGTAAATTGTCAGCTTTACACTAAGATAAAATGCTATTTCAAGCCATTTACATGCAATTGTTACATGGCACGATCATATTTTTATCAAGAAAATTCACGTTGGATCACATTTCTTTTATTCTAGTATTAATTAAAAAAATGGATTCTTGATAATAATTTGTGTATTGTTTTTGTGTAAATATTTTTAAAGGTGCAATATTTAACAATCTTTGTGTAATATTAGTAATATTTTTTTTTTGCCAATGTGTGAACGGTTTGTAACGCAACTTAAAAAATTACTTCCTAGTTTGCCTATTAAAGCCTGTAGAATGATTTTCATGCGATGGGAGCTGGTCGCTTTTGCGTGTGAAATCCAAAGGATGTGATGATTATTTACACCCCCGAGAGCCTTAGAGCCTCAGTAATAGATTCTCTCTCGAGCAAAAACTAGAGTGGACATTGGCAGGGCATTTGATTCCTGGTTTGTGGGATCAAAACCTAACCTGAATTGCAGTTCTTCTTATTGGACAGGTAAACTTACATAACTGCAAAGCATGTGAAATATAGTGCCATAAGGATTGATCAGTGTCATTTTAGCTAACTTTATCTTGCCTGCTAATGCTGATGAATTGCAAGCTACCTTCCTTCATAACTTTCAAATAATTTCAACGATCTTCTCTTTATACTAAAGTCAGGTATACAGGATAAATTTAAGCAAATATGCTGGTTTCTTATTCGTAGTACAACATAATGACATACAAAACATACAACAGTGCAACAGTAAACTGTCTGGTATAGTTTGTTAGCATGTAGCTGTATGTGTGTATCAGTATGCTATGTTAACTGATAAGTAGTTTTAGTTTAGTCTCAAAGTTTGTAGTTAAACAATCATAACTGTGTAATTTTAATTGTTTTGGTCAATGCTCGCTCGCTCGCGTTACTATAGAGTGTGTGCACGAGAGCGAGCACCATGAGTAATCTAACAGGATACGTTACAAATTACATTTCACAGCATGTAATCTGTAATACATTTTAAAAGTAACCCTCCCAACCCTGATTATACACTATAAAATCAGAGGTTTTAAGTTTAAGTTGTACTTTACGGTTGATAAAGCCCAATAGTTCAGAACCTTTAGTCATTTATTTACTTCATGCCTTCCTTTCCGAAGAGGATTTATCAAAAGAGCTGCAAGCAATCCTCAAGAGAGGATGTTAATTGCTGTAAAGATAACCAAAATCCCCACTGAGGAGAAGGTGTGACTTTTTAAATGAGACAGACTTGTTTACAGCCCAGGTAATTAAGTGATTATTATCTCTAAGATATGTTTTACTAGCCTTATAGGATTTGTGCATAGTTTAAGCCATATTGACCAGTTCTGTGGTAAAATGTCATGTTAGTCTAATAAAAAAGTTCAGCCTATTTGATGCAAGAGAAGAACTCCTTATTAGTAATGCTGCTTATTCAGGGATGTTTCATTGGCTCTGAGGCTTTAGTCACATGCAGAAAAATCCTGGGGGAAGTAAACAAATGAGAAATTTGCAGCTTTGGTGATCTTACACAGGTACAGCACTGTATGTTAGAGACAGCAATGCATAGTGGCGTCTTTGAAAGATTACTGCACTAATCTTTGCACGTGTGTTAATAATGTTTATTCCTTTTTATGAACATAGTTACACAGATCTACCTTATGAATAATTCTTAAGTAGACCTTATGTCCAATTTGACCATTTATTTACCATTCTTCCATAGCTTATGCTTTCCAGGAGTTGTTATCAGATTGTTGTAGATTGTTTACAGAATGGTGGTGGTGTAGTGGGCTAAAGCACATAACTGGTAATCAGAAGGTTGCTGGTTATATCCACACAGTCACCACCATTGTGTCCTTGAGTAAGACACTTAACTCCAGGTTGCTCCGGGGGGACTGTCACTGTAATAAGTGCACTGTAAGTCGCTTTGGATAAAAGCGTCTGCCAAATGCATAAATGTAAATGTAAAATGTTTATACAGTATATTGCCATCATTTTCTGTTTAGTCGGATAAACCCTGATAAACACTACTGAAATTTGGTGAGTAATTCCTAACCAAGGTTAGAACTGACTTGTCCATGGTGTTTCAATGAAATTAAGTTCTACGTAAATCTCACCATCCATCCATCCATCCATCCATCCCACAACTTATGCAATGCATTTCTGTTTCTTGCCTGCCATAATCATTTATGACTTCAATGCGTTTGTGCTTATTTGCATCATTAATAACTGATGACGGCTTCCGTTCATTTTGTGTATGCCATTAGGCTTAGACAAATGGTTTCAAACTGCTAACTTTTTAGATATTCCTGGTTAAAATAATAATAATAATAATAATTATAATATTAAAAAACAAATACATGAACAAATAAATTCACACTATTTGGCTGAGGATTGTATACAGTTTCTCCGTATCTGTTTGCTTTGAGAAGGCCACCCCACAGTTCCTCCCTGCGCAACAGGAAGTGCATTCTCTAATAAAAATGACCTTGAATCTATTAAGAGAGGTTAATAGCCACACACTGCTGCATAACCTCTGTACTTGAATTAGGGCAGTTTCTCCCTCAGCTGCAAACACAGCTCATATGGAGCTCTGCTATATAAAGAACCAGGAAATTATGAGATTGGATTTGGCCGGGACTCAAACAAATTCCTGCCTAAATCCTCACGGCCCTGCTGTATTCTCTTCAGGGTAAGCTGGTGTTGGCAGTGTACCAGTTACGGTACCAACGGAGGGTCTTCCTATACATGGAAAGCTCCAGTGACAGATGGTGCTTATTTGTTCAATACATAAGATGACTCCCAATTATGAAGAGAAAATTAGAAACAATTATATACCACTGATTACGATTAAATAAAGATTATGAGAATAAAGAGACATACTGCATTCGATTGAACAGGACTGGATATTAATGTGTAATTTTATGTTATTACCAACGTCCTGTTTCAGAAGGATAAAAAGAAATAAAGAAACGTCTAATGCAAGGAAAAGCTCTTTCATCTCTCTCTCTCTCTCTCTCTTCTCCCCACTTCTCTCACCATCCTTCCTATGTTATTTTTGATCATTTCAAGCCTGTTGTTGACGGTTCCTTGGCCTCATTGATTTTAGCCGAGTCTGGCACTAAGTGTTGCAGGGAGCAGAGAAGCTCGTCTGCAGCAAGTCCGTTCTTTAATTAGAGATTCTCTTAGCCAGTGTTCCTCAGCCTGATGCAACAGGATTTCAATAGAAGGTTTTGCTAAGGAAGCGGAAAAGCTAATTGCTGTCACGCTCTCACTGTCAGAACTTGAGAAGTGGGGAAAGAAAAGCCCAATTCATCTCTTTTATGCATGACAGTTATAAGACAGGGGAAAATGAGGGGAATGGATTCAAAGAGGGTTGCCTGGCATGTTGGGTTTGAGATCTCCTACCAGAAGGAACTTCCACTAGGATCATTTCCTCACCCAATTGTTGTTGTTCCAAACCTGTATGACTTTCTTTCATCCACTGAACATAAAAGGAGAGATTTTGTACAGTAATTACTGTAAATAGGTACTGAAACTTTTCAAGCACCAGATAAGTATACAAGTAAACAATGTATGTATAGTATCTGTCACGAATGAAGCTAGGAAGCAAGTTGCAAGTGACAATAAGTTTATTGACAGTCAAAATGTGAAGATTGGGGAAAAGTCCGGGGTGAAAGTTTAGTAACGCAGGGGCTCCAATGGTCAGATGAATGGGGTGAGAAGAGTGATGAGGAGTGCTGAACAAACACGATGAATCCGGGTAACAGCCAACTGAACACGAAACAGGGACAACGAGGGAACTGGACTGGAACTCAGAGGGATCAACACAACCGGACATCACAAACAAACGATCTGACAAGGAGATGAGAAAGTGGTGAGTATTTAAAGGGAATTGAAATGAGTAACAGCTGGTGAAGAGGAGTGATTGCGGCTGAGCGCTGATCACGGTAACGAGTCGTCACGCCCACACATCCACGCCCACACACACACAAGTAATAAACAAAGCACGAGACAAGGAAGAGACATAGGATTTAAAAACCGTGACAGTACACCCCCCCCCCAGGAGGAGGCGTTCCCAGGCTCCCTTACCTGCCGATTGTAGTTATCGATAAGGGAGTGATCCAGAATGTCTCTGGCCGGTACCCAACTTCTCTCCTCTGGACCGTAACCTTCCCAGTCCACCAGGTACTGAAATCCGCGTCCCCTCCGTCTTGAGTCCAGAATACGATTGACCGAATAAGTAGGTTCCCCATCAACGAGTCGCGCGGGGAACCGGAACCGGCGGATTAATGCGGGAATAAAAGACGGGTTTTATTTTGGATACATGAAAGACGGGGTGAATTCTCCTGTACGCCGGAGGAAGGTTGAGGCGGACTACCACCGGACTAACAATCTTGGTGACAGTGAACGGGCCAATGAATTTGGGTGCAAGTTTATTAGATACGGAGCGGAGAGGAATGTTCTTAGTAGAAAGCCACACTTTTTGACCAACGACGTATACGGGAGGCCTAGACCGGTGGCGATCAGCTTTGGCCTTGGTGCGCGACCCCACTTGGAGTAGAGTCTCACGGGCCCTAGTCCAAGTGCGGTGACACCTCTGGACGAAGGCGTGAGCGGAGGGGACCGCGACCTCGGATTCCAGACTAGGAAAAATAGGTGGCTGGTAACCTACACTACACTCAAATGGAGATAGGCCCGTGGATGATACTGGTAATGTGTTGTGGGTGTACTCAACCAAAGACAGTTGCTGACTCCACGAGGAAGGATTCTTGGATACCAAACATCGTAACGTTCTCTCCAAGTCCTGGTTGGCTCGCTCAGATTGACCATTGCTCTGGGGATGAAACCCTGAGGACAGACTGACAGTCGCTCCCAGTAATTTACAAAATTCTCGCCACAATTTGGACACAAATTGGGGTCCTCTGTCAGAGACAACATCTGTCGGGAGGCCATGTAGCCGAAAGATGTGGTCAATGACAATCACCGCTGTCTCCTTGGCTGAGGGTAATTTGGGCAAGGGAATGAAGTGGGCCGCCTTCGAGAACCGGTCCACCATGGTTAAAACTACCGTGTGCCCCTGGGAGGGTGGGAGGGCGGTAATAAAATCTAGAGCGATATGGGACCAGGGTCTCGACGGCACCGGCAGCGGTTGAAGTAACCCGTCTGGGGGTTGATTGGAACTCTTACCAGTGGCACAGACTGAACAAGCCAAAACAAAACTGTGAACGTCACGAGCCATCAGAGGCCACCAGAATCATTGCTTGACTAAAAACTTAGTTCGATTAACTCCTGGATGACAAGCCACATTAGAACAATGTCCCCACTGAATAACGCTGGACCGTAGCCCCTCCGGCACAAACAAACGGTTCGGTGGGCACCGAGCCGGGGGCGTTACCCCTTCTAAGGCCGTCTTGACCTTCGATTCGATCTACCATGTGAGTGTAGAGATGAATAGCGTCTCTGGTAAAATGCACTCGGGAGTGAACGGGCGTTCGGTGCGATCAAAAATACGTGATAAAGAATCGGGTTTGATGTTCTTGGAACCCGGGCGGTACGAGAGAGTAAAATCAAAACGACCGAAAAAAAGAGCCCACCGAGCCTGCCTGGAGTTTAATCTTTTAGCTGTGCGAATGTATTCCAAGTTCTTGTGATCGGTCCAGACGATAAAAGGTACCCCCGAACCCTCCAACCAGTGGCGCCATTCCTCTAAAGCTAACTTGACTGCCAACAACTCTCTGTTACCAATGTCATAATTACGTTCGGCCGAGGACAAGCGATGAGAAAAAAACGCGCAAGGATGTATCTTGTCGTCTGAAGGAGAACGCTGGGATAGCACTGCGCCTACCCCCACCTCTGACGCATCGACCTCCACCACGAACTGACGTGACGGATCAGGGGTTATCAGGATGGGGGCTGAAACGAAGCAGCCTTTCAGTTTGGCAAACGCAGCCTCAGCTGCGTCTGACCACCTGAACGTTGTTCTGGGGGAGGTCAAGGCAGTCAGAGGCGCGGCTAGTTGACTGAAATTGCGAATGAAACGCCGGTAGAAATTGGCGAACCCCAGAAATCTCGGTAGGGCCTTACGGGACTCTGGGCTTGGCCAATTTACCACAGCCTTGATCTTCTCAGGATCCATGCGCATTCCCTCAACCGACACGATGTACCCTAAGAAAGGAACAGACTGTGCATGAAAACGCATTTCTCGCCTTGACAAAAAGCCCATTCTCTAGCAACCTCTGAAGCACTAGTCGGACGTGCTGCACGTGTTCCTGGAGAAGAAGAAAAAATCAATATGTCATCCAGGTAAACATATATGAACTGATCGACCATGTCTCGCAGCACGTCATTAACTAGTGCCTGGAAGACCGCTGGGGAGTTGGACAGGCCGAACGGCATGACCAAGTATTCAAAGTGCCCCCCTGGGGGTGTTAAAAGCGGTCTTCCATTCATCCCCCTCCCTGATGCGGACCAAATGATATGCATTACGTAAATCCAATTTCGTGAAGATAGATGCTCCCTGCAACCTCTCGAAGCCGAAGACATCAACGGTAGAGGATAAGTATTCTTTACCGTGATGTTGTTCAGCTCCGGTAATCAACACAAGGTCGCAGAGATCCATCTTTCTTCCCCACAAAAAGAATCCGCCCCGCTGGAGAAGAGGAAGGGCGGATGAATCCTGTAGCTAGAGCATCAGAAATATATTTCTCCATAGCCTCCCTCTCTGGAACCGAGAGTGAATATAACTTGCCCTTAGACGGAGACGTACCTGGCAATAACTCTATGGCACAGTCATAGGGACGATGTGGAGGGAGAGAAGCCGCCGAGAATTACTGAACACCTTCAGGTCCAGGTACTCCGTGGGCACGTTAGATAAATCCACAGTCTCCTCCTGAAACACAGGGACAGAAACAGACGGACAGGCAGACACAAGTCAAGACTTATGACATTGAGTGCTCCACGCTGACACGGACGTAGACTGCCAGTCCACTTTAGGGTTGTGACGGGTGAGCCAGGGATGACCAAGGACGATGGGGGCAAGAGGAGTGTCCAGTATGTAGAAGGAGATGGTCTCGGTGTGATTGCCTGACGTGACAAGAGTGATGTCTTCAGTGGCTAGGTAAATGGTGGGAAGTTCCTGGCCATTGAGGGCGTGTACAGCAATCCGATGAGTGAGAGACCTGAGGGGAACTTGGTGGTTGAGTGCAAAAGTGTAGTCCATGAAATTACCTTCGGCCCCAGAATCCAGAAGTGCTCGACAGTTGTGACGGTGGGTTGACCATTAGAGTCTTACCGGAAGGAGAGTAGATGTGGATGAGGTCTTTTCGGTGGAGATCCCACCCGATAGTAGCCTCATACTTACTATCGGGTAGGTCCCTTTTAAAGGACAGTTGTAGGCGAAATGTCCAGCTCCTCTACAGTACATGCAAAGGCCCTAGGATCTCCGCCTTTCCTTCTCCTCCCGGGAAAGCTGGGCTCGACCCACCTGCATGGGCTCGGGATCACAGACGGGGCTGAGCGCGTCCCCGCCTCCAGAACGTTGGCTTCCCAAAGGACGGTTGGTCTGTACTCGCCGTTCCACTCTGGACGCCAAGGCGATCAAGTCGTTGAGCTTGGTGGGGAGATCCATGGCGTATATCTCCTTTTGGACGCGGTCAGCCAGCCCATGCAGGAACATGTCCCACTGCACCTCCTCGTTCCATTGACTCTCCGCCGCTAGGGTCCGGAACTCGATAGAAAAGTCCGATACGGATCTCTCTCCCTGACGCAAGTCGGCCAGCACTCTGGCTGCTTCTCTACCGGAAACAGCACGGTCAAAAACCCGCTTCATGTCCGCGGAGAGCGATTGGAACGAGGCGCAGCATTCGTCCTGGTTCTCCCACACCGCTGTTCCCCATAGTGCCGCTCTCCCAGAAAGTAGCGTCAGGACAAAGGCGACCTTGGTTCTTTCATCACAGAATGTTCTGGGCTGTAGAGAAAAATGCATTGAGCATCGTGTTAGAAAAGCTCAACAAAAACTGGGTTCACCTGAATATAATTCTGGAACCGGTAGGCAGGGCTCCGACTGGGAGGGGACCGCTGATGGTGGTTGAGGAATCAGCGGTGCGGGCAGCGCAGTGGGAGCTCGCAGAAGTTGGATTTGCTGGGTGAGTCCGGACACCTGCGCCACTAAAGCCTGAACAGCGCGGGCTGTGTCAATGAGATTCTTCTCTTGGTTCTCCATATGAAGTCTGCTGTTGTTCACAAATTCTTCTAGACTGTCTGAACTGTTACTCGCTGCTTCCATCTTGTGGTCAGATCGTTCTGTCACGAATGAAGCTAGGAAGCAAGTTGCAAGTGACAATAAATTTATTGACAGTCAAAATGTGAAGATTGGGGAAAAGTCCGGGGTGAAGGTTTAGTAACGCAGGGGCTCCAATGGTCAGATGATGGGGTGAGAAGAGTGATGAGGAGTGCTGAACAAACACGACGAATCCGGGTAACAGCCAACTGAACACGAAACAGGGACAACGAGGGAACTGGACTGGAACTCAGAGGGATCAACACAACCGGACATCACAAACAAACGATCTGACAAGGAGATGAGAAAGTGGTGAGTATTTAAAGGGAATTGAAATGAGTAACAGCTGGTGAAGAGGAGTGATTGCGGCTGAGCGCTGATCACGGTAACGAGTCGTCACGCCCACACATCCACGCACACACACACACACACACAAGTAATAAACAAAGCACGAGACAAGGAAGAGACATAGGATTTAAAAACCGTGACAGTATCATATATTCCTAGTCAGAGCTGTTTTGTGAACCGGATCAGTCGATTCGTTGATAAGTACAACTCAAAAGAACGATTCCTTCACAAACTAAACATCACTACTCTCACAAACTCTCATGAACATGGCACAGAAAGCTAGAGCAGGTGTAAATTTCACCCCTCACACAAAGCTTATGTATGACTTGATACTTTAATGGTGCTTTTAAACCATTTTTGAAGCTTGAAAGATCTGGCATGAAAAGAGGTACCAGGACATTGTTCAAAAATGTAAGGGCGAGTAAATCATGACAGAATTTTCATTTAAGGCTGAACTATTCCTCTACTATTCACAGTTTCTCTATTCACTATATCTACTTCAATACTCCATTTAGACAGACACTGTTCCATGTTTTGTGCTGCTACAGCTCTCATAAAAGTGAGTGAATGAGATACTTAAGAGGCACCACTTGACGAAAGCAGAAGTGGTTTCTCTAATTTACTCTATGGTTAGTCCCCTGTGCATGTCCTCTCTTCAACTCTGACTGTTGAGCCTATCCAGTAATTACAGTTTTAATTGAAACAATTACCTTGAGTCAGTAAAGGAGACCTCGAAACCTTGTGGGGCTTCTCTACACTAATCAAAATTACCAACAGGTTCTCACTCCCAAGTTCTCAAAGACTGACGCTTGTGCAATAAGAGCCAGCACGTCAATCTATAGTTATAACACACAGTGTTGCCAACTACTTTCTATGAAAAGTAGCTAAAGCCTTCTCAGAAAGTTGCTAAATTTTGCTAGATGACATCATACGTTAATTAGCATATTCATGACGTCATCATGTTGTATTTGCATTCTGCCTTGTGTCAGTCCTTTACATCTGTTTGCTCCTCTCCTTATCTCTGTGCTCACATACTGTGTTTTAATACAGCCGAATTCCCAATAAAGCTGTTCTCATGTACATATTTCTTCTGTTTGTCAGACAATGGAACAAGTATGAAATAGTGACTGAAATGCTGCTCATTGTCTTAATGGGTTACATGTTATCCAGTAGTCACTTCCAAGCAATTTCCAAGCTGCTGCTCTGCACTGCTAACATCCTGATTTTATAACATAAGTTAAAAACATCTCGGGTTACTAGACTGTAACCCTTGTTCCCTGATAAAAGCCGAACGAGATACTAGAACAGACTTAGCACAGTTCCCTGTCCCCAGACACGGGAACTATAAGGTTTCCTCCATGAACGAGAGAGCTCGTCATGAAGGGAAGGGACTGTGCTATGAGGCGTTCCCTTCCCCTGGCCACCAGAGAGAAATCTGTCCTCCAACTTGGAGCTTTTGGGGGTCTCTTGTTCACGTGGCCAGTCTAATTGAAGCCTGGCCACCGCACGAGTAATCACCTCGAGTAATTCCTCAGATGATTTATTATCATGCCCGGAATGTTCAGAGGTGGGTAACTCAAAGTCCGCAAACTCAAGAGATTCAAGGTCCCCCTCATGAACCGAAGAGGTGCCGGAGCGCGCTTCAGGATCACGGGAAGGACCAGCTGGGTCTGGGGAGAGAGAGAGCGAGCGATAGGGACGGACCCATCTCTCGCTCCTCAGCCAGATCCATACGAGAGCCCCACGATTGAAGTGTGGGCGCCGACTCTCGGAAGTAAGCAAGACGAGCGCGAAGCATTTTGACCGAGAGCAGATTGCAATGCTCGCACCCGCCCCGCCCCAACGCACGAGCAGCATGCTCTTCCCCCAAACATACAAAGCAAAACTGATGTGTGTCCCTCTCAGCCATAGAGCGTAGACAAGGGAACACACACCGCTTGCTCTGTCTTTCAGTCATTTTCTCCTTTTTATTTATTTTTTTTTGAGAAAGAAGAGAAAGGTATCTGCGCACTGCCAAACAAAATTTAACTTGTAGCAGAGGAAAGTAGAAACGTTTCTGACAGGCTCATGAAGCACACACACACACAGAGTGATTGAAGACAAAATACCTGATGATGCACCTGTGACGCGTCTATTTATAGCCCTGCTACAGGTGCATCCAATGATTACACCGGCAGAGGCTATAAATTCCGGTCAATGTTCACTGACGTGTTGCACACATATTCACAGCTGGTCACACCTAAAGTTGTTCCCAAAGCGCTAACTCAGCGCAGCATCATAATTGTAGCTTTTTGAAAGGGAACAACAGCTATGCTGTGATTTTGGCTATATTTACATGTAAAAAGATCACTCTGAGAGAAAGTTAAATGTCTTATTTTTTCTCTTGCACAGCGCACAGCCTCCATCTGGGTAACAGTGAGTGATAAGCAAGAAAATTAATGGCCAAATTAAATAATTTTAATTAAAACAAAGGAGGAGCAAACAATACAATTTAGTGATTGGTCCTTGGCAAATCAGTTTGCACATGTGCAGCTCATTAACGTCTGTGTCAGCTGCCGTGCGGTCAACTGCATGTGCTGCTCTTCTTTCACTCACTGACCAGAGTAGACACAGAGAGAGGTGTGCTGTGGCGGACCTCCTGGCGACTCTTATACGGAAAGTAGCTAAGGTTTGTCCGCAAAGTCGCTAGATTTATCGCTAGGTGCTTTTTAGAAGAAAAGTCGCTAAAGGGGTCTGAAAAGTCGCTAAATCTAGCGGCAAAGTCGCTAAGTTGGCAACACTTGTGTTACGACCCTCCTATGACTCGTACCCGTCTAGGGCTTTTAGGAGGGGAACACATATAACCATCTCAGACATGTCACACTATAACACTGAATGAGGTGAGAACACACGAGACCACTGAATAAAGTGAATAAGTTTTAATAAATATATAATGAATAAAGATATACCATAACAGAACCAACCACAAAGGAAAAAGGGGAAAATTAATTGAAAATTAAAAAAGTAACATAAACATAAAAGTTATCTAACACCTTAAACAGCTAATACTATAATACAAAGAAAACCCAAAAGAAAAGTCTTCAACGTCCAAGACGTCATAACTAAAACAACACTAACTAAAAAACCATAAATACAGCGGGTGGCACAATTCCCTAACTAGTGTTTTTATACAGACAGGTTTCACTACGTGTGTACAATGTATGTCACGTGACAAACTTACTTATCCCCTTCTTCTTTGTAGACCACCACGTTCACAAAGGAGAAGGTTTTGGACGCAGCCAAAACAAGGAACAATGAACATACATG
Organism: Xyrauchen texanus; assembly: GCF_025860055.1. Classification (NCBI taxonomy): domain Eukaryota; kingdom Metazoa; phylum Chordata; class Actinopteri; order Cypriniformes; family Catostomidae; genus Xyrauchen; species Xyrauchen texanus. The sequence goes on from NC_068289.1 coordinate 3,213,086, forward strand.
TGAACCACGATAAAACACATAACAGTTTCTCAATAAGAAATGTCTCAAGCAAAACCTCTCAATCTCCAGCCTCTCTTAAGATAAAGGTTCTCTAAAACTCTAAACGGCTTTCAATCGCAAAGCAAATCTAAGGCATAGTTCGTATCGCCAATGTTCTCTCAATACAAGGTTCTCTCCCAGCTTGCAGCAGCATGGTCTTTAAGTATCCACTTCACCAGGTGTCACTCATCACGCTAATGCAGATCCCGCCTTCCAAGGCGCGGCCACTCATCGTCTTAACTGACAAGCACGATAGCCAATCCGCAACAACCTAAGAAACTGAAAGTGAGAGAAACAGATAGAACATAACCCCCCCCCACACACACAACTATAAACGTTCTTACGGACGTAACAACTTGTAACGCTTGTTACGTCATTTCTATTGTTGATAACTGGTTAGGTTTAGGCATAAATGTGCGTTTGGGTGCTAATAATATCTATAAATAGTGTAATGTGTCTCTTTCATGTTTTATATTGCTGATTATCGGTAATGTTTAGAAATGGGGATGGTAAGGGGATCTAAAATATTATACTGTATGTGATTGTATAATGTAATATCACAGTCAAGATATTTATAAGTATTATAAAACATTGTGGTTAAGCACACAAAATATTATTCAAAGATTGATAACTGACGACAACGTTTTCTCTTTGAAAACAAAGGGGTTTCTCACCACCTCAGTGAGAGGACGCCAGGGGGCTTCATCATGCAGACGCGGATGACTTCTGCACAAGCATCAAAATGGGATGCTTTGGGAATGAGAATGGGTTGAAATTACAGCCACCAAGTCTTGGATACAAACAAAGCATTGTATTTCACCACCCAGTAGAAGAAGACAAAAGGCTGCAATAAAAACTTCTAAAAAAGTCATATTCACAGTCTGTTCACACTAAATGTGTAATTGTGCCACAAATAGAAAAGAATGCAGGTGTATAGAGACACATTTTTAACAGTTGAATTTTTTTTTTACTTGACATGGCATCTAAAAAACATGTCACTCATGCACAAGACAGCGAAATGCGACAGTTGACAAAGATGTCTAACTAGCGAACATTTCTTTTGTGATGGAATCAAACTGTGAGCAATAATCCAAAGTTGAGGATTACAAAGATGCCATGCGCCCATTAAGTAAGTATAAAAAAAAATCAGTAAAACATTAAAGCATGGCCCTGGATACACTGAAGCCACTTTCAGAGGTAATTATAAACAAACTGATCAAACAGTAAGGAGTGTGGCTCATTTTTCTTAGACATTTCCTTCCAATTTATTAGGCTGGAACAGGGGCGTCGCTAGACATAAAGCTCTACTGGGGCACAGGCCCCCCATTACTCATATTGCTTTTATTTCTTTTCTTGAAAGCCTGCTGCGTGCAAGAAGTGTGCAACACAATGCACCAGAGGTGGGAGCAAGTCACACATGTTCAGGTCACAAGCAAGTCTCAAGTCTTAACCATCAAGTCTCGAGTCAAATCTCAAGTGCAGTGCAGACAAATCATGCAAGTCAAGTTGAGTCCTGATGAGTTTCAAGTCAAGTCGAGTCAAGCCACAGTACTATAATAAATAAGAGGTTAATTTTTTAAATAAATAATTTTTTTTGCTCTGAAAAGATGAACTTATATACATATCTTTACATACATTTTTTTTATATGAATTGCATAACAGTAATGTGAGCACGCATAAACTTCACATCCTTTGGATTTTCCCGGCAAAAGCGACCCGCTCCCGTCGCATGAAAATCAGTCTACAGGCTTTTATAGGCAACCTAGGAAGTCCAGGAAGGGCTAATTTTTTAAGTTGCGTTCACACATTGGCAAAAAAAAGGTGACTTGTACATGAAAAATTTTACATATTCCACATTTAAGAAAAGGAGGGGCAAGTCAAAATACATTTTTGTGGTATTCAATATTATGTCGATTGGGCTTTACTTGTATTGAACCCAGAATATTCCTTACAGATCTGCTTTATGTGATCCAATTACAAGTAGACAGCGCTAAATACAGGTGTAAAATCTTTTTGATCTGATCACTCAAACCACAACCATTGTTAGTCGGAAACACCTGTGACCATACCGCATTTTTAGTATAAGCCCAAATTTTTCTATTGGCATGCTGGACTACATCAAAGGACCGCCTATTTATCTGTTAATAAATAACTGCACTAAAACAGCACTTTTGCTGTAAACGTTACAGTAACTTGCAGCTTTAAAATAAATACCTGTCCAATTTTAATTTTTTTAAATGAAATACATGGACAAGTCTTCACAGAACTTCTTCAGTATGCCTGATATCAACATGCAGAGACACAGATCATGTGAAGCATGCAGTTCAGTTAATACAGATACAATGCTAAAATAACTCAATTCTATTCAAAAGATTCAGTTACATACTTTGTTGCTTTATTTCAACACACTGATGTAATGAGTGAAGTATATAGTCACAAATACCGATCACAGGTCATGGAGACAGGTGTAAACAGGGCCTTTGATATAAATATTGATATCAATGCAATTACAGCGATCTACATGATCTACATCTGGCTAATTAGAAGCTGAGAATATTACACAGTATTCTCAAATTACACAGGAGTCTAAATAGCACACGCATGAATGTTTTAGATGTCGCTTTACAAATTATGGCTTACTATTTAAATCTTTCCCCTGTGTAGTGGAATGGAAATGTGCTCTGAATGTAAATTGAAGCACACAATTACAGCCTAAAGAATCAAACTCGGATGTTGCTCAGCGGTGCAACTAATTAGGACAAATCCTGAAAGCAAATGCTACAATTTAAGAATAATAGGGTGTCAGAGCTTGTGCTTGATACTCTTTTAAGAAGAGGTGGTAGAGAGTTGACATTAACGTTTTGGCTCACCAGCCACTGTGGCTAGTGCTATTCAGAATTCAAAAGCCACTCAGCATTTTCACTTGCCAAAATCCCCCGCCCCACAAAAACTGATAAAAACAAATGGAAACTGTAACTGCATGCATTTGTTTGGACAATTGATTTGAACAAGAATAAAGAGATCAGCAGGACACAGGCCTGATTTAAGTCATATTTCGGTTATCTGACGGCAAACATGGCCAGTTAGATAAGGAGTAGGATAGAACAAGGGGAAAACATATTCGTCCATTTTTCCATGGAAGTCCACAATTTATCCCCTCTAACTTTACTAAATTGTACTTGCTTTCATGAAAGTTTACAATTGTTCTTACATTTTTTAACCATGGCATTTGTAATAAGAAAGGCCAAAACCACAGGTCAGACCATGACATGCTTCACAATACTGTGGTTAGGCTAATTTAGAAATAAACAAAAAATACAAAATAAACTATAGGTTATTGTTTGGTATGAAAAACCAAGTGTGCCGCACAAGCCCTCAAAAGTGAAGCCAAAACGTCTCGATCGCCCCCCAGTGACTGGTCCTAGTATAGGTCATAAACCCTGCCTCCCCATGTTATTCAACGGGACGTGAGACCAACTAAACAATTAAATTACACTTCACATATCTTTTTTCCAAAGATAGTTTCTGTCATTTACTGTCGTTTCTATCACGTTGATGTCATTTCAAGTGTTTGTTTTCAAAATAAGTTTGTTTTGAGTTAGTTAATAAAAACGGTGCTGTGACATCATGATTGACAGCTGTGATTGACAGGTTCTCTGACCGAAGTCACTGAAGCACCAACTGACTTTTTCTTCTTTGGAGGACTGAGGAGATTGGAGTTTTAAATGTAATATCTAAATTTCTATAATTAATTATTTCACACCGTCATAAGTCAAAAGTCAAAAGTGCAGGGGCGTGTGCTTGCGATTGATTCAGCGAGAATGAGGGCGGGGCCTTAGCGGCTTTACTTCCTGCTCACTACTGCGCAGGTCTGATCCCGAAATCGCAACTGCGCAGACTCAAGTCCCAAGATGTCAGCGCCATATGGCGGACACTGGCGGCTTCAGTTCTCACCAATGGAAAAGAGCGAAGGGGCGTCGTCCATCTTTTTTTTAACAGTCTATGTGAAAAACGAATGGCCTAATCATATTTAGAAACCTTTAATAACAACTTTCACATTTAGAAGTTGCATGGAGTAAGGAGATATTGTGTAGATTAAATTCAGTCACCATTGACATTTATTGCATCTTTTTCCACAAATGGAATAATTTTTTCGTTCATGGACGATAGAAAGTCCTACAAGTTTTGATCAAATTAAGATAAGTGAATGATGACCGAATAATTATTAATACTAAAAATAAAGTCTTATAGATTAGCCCTAAGCTATTTTTTATGCCTCTATATCAGATACTAGTTTGTGCTACTGCAGTTAAAATATTTTAGTTTGGATGATGATGTGTATTTTAAAAACCTTGTAATCTTTAAGTTGTCTCTTTACCTCATCTGTGCTTTTATAATGTCAGGGCTGTCTAGCTGTTTAAGAGGTTCAACTTCCTCCATATAGAGCTTTATACAAGAACGGTCTCTTTAGAATTCAAATGGGTCACATACGTTTTGGGTCACCCGCCACTGCTGAGTTCTACTCGATTTCTACCCACAGCGGGTGTTAATGTCAAGCCCTGTTTGTGACTAAATATATCTGTGATTAGTCACTGGCTGGTACATTTTCACTGGCCTCCACTTAAGTGCTCAACCAAAACACTTCTGTAGGATACTAGCTAAAGTCAGAGGCGGCGGCAGCCGATTTTGCCGAAAGTTTTGAGTGTAGCCCGAATGTATTTTGAAAAGATGACTAACAAATATGAAACCGGACAATAGCCTATGTAAACCCCCGAAATCATAAGTTGCCTTATTTCATTGTGCTTTGGCTTTGCACATACTGCATACAGCCTGTAAAAATAGACATAGGCATAATCTAGCCTATAGAATAAGTTCCTACCTGTCGGTAGCCTATGGGCGACTCCGTTTCTTCCTCTCTGTTGAATATGCAGCAGGTAGAGCCTCCTTGCACAGTCGTTGACATCAACTAACGTTACTTATTGGCGAGTTAACAGCAGTTAGCAGGAAAGACAGCAAAAATGAGCAAATGAGGCTTTGGGGATTTTTCCGAAAGAAGTCAGTGGGTAAGAATTCACATTTGTTTTTGTCCTTAAAGTCTGAAGATCATCATCTGGCTGGCTTTCACCCACAGTAGGCTAAACCTCAAGAGGTCCACTACCGACTGTCTTTACATGTTGTAGCCTCTAGCCTCCTTGTTAGCGCATCCACCTCTCACGCCGGAGACATCGGTTCGAGCCCCGTTCGGAGTGTACTTTTCTTGTTTATCAGGTGTTGTTTTCGCCAAGGATAACCAATAAGCATTAGCATAAAATGTATGTGTGACTTGTTTTGCGATATTAGTTTGTAGTAAATATACACTTTGATTTGATTAAATGGTTTTGTAGAGTGTAGCAAAGATTAGCAACAGACTGAGGAGCAGCAGCAGCAGCTGTGCCAGAATCAGGCATGGAAACTGGTAACAATTAATAAGTCACTTTACTTTAGAGAAAGTTAAAAGTGAAACATTGTTTATCCCAATGATCCTAATGATCCTAATGAAAGGATTTTGACAGATGAACATGGAGACTACAGTTCGATGCCATGGTGTGTCAATGAACATAGACTAAAGTTATTCATGTATTGCTTTAACTTAGGATCTTATACATGATTTTGACTATTTATGTCAAAAAATATAAATTATTAATATTCAATATTTTTTACCTCACTTTACTCACTATAATATAACCCTTTTGTGATGACTTTATTGTAATGTACATGAAAATTCAAGAATCATGATAGATCTTTGGGCAATCCCACTTATCTGCTCTTCTTCAATGGTATTGGTCTACAATTTGAAATATGTAGCACTTGATGAATTAGTTGTTGAAGCTGATTTGCAATAAGTTATGTGCTGTATCTGTTCTTTTGCATCACAGATGATTCAGAGAGGAGAGAGGATGAGTTAGTCGAGGATAGTACTAGAGTGGAAGACTTAGGAAACTATTGATAAAATAAAATTTGTTACATTTATATTTTCATAATGGACCTAGTTAAAAGGTCCCCTAAATAATTTACAGAATTAGCTGAAAGATAATTTCACAAGTAAGCAAAGTGAATTATACCCAAATGAATCAGAATCAAATCTAGGACTTGTAAGTTGGAAGTGAATTGAATCAGGAAATCTCTATCAACACTGCTTATCATCCATTCATTACTGAAAATTATTGATACAATTATTTACATAATAATTGAAAACGGACTATTGTATGTGCTATGTATAGTTATGCTCATTAGAGTATTGCATCATTCCTCTCACATCACCTGTATTGAAATCAATTATCGAGTCTCTTGTGCTTTGACATTAGGAGCGAAAGCAGCCTAAATAAAGCAATACAATATCAGTGGGTCCATGTCAGTTAGGATGCTGCCATAGAACACAGTTGCCAATGTAGACAGACAGCTCACTAGGTTTCAAAGCTGTGTCTTGAAGTAATTTGTATTAGATAAGTTACTGCTCAGTAACATATATCTACATTCCCTATCCTGACACAAAAACCCAGTCCGAGAAGATTTGATTTGAAAATCATATTAAGAGCAAGTCCAGCAGGCATTAATGCTGACGTTTGTACATTCTGTCCTTGCGGGTGATTCAGGGGCTGTTTTTCTAGTTGCTGGTATAATGGAGAGGAAATCAGAGCTGACAACGTCTGATGTTGTGAACAGAGGAACTAAATAAAGTACAGGGTGAGGGTGTCCATTTATTCTGATGTTCCTGCCAGTGGCACTACACCATGTCCTTTCACAAAGTCTCTTTGCCTCTCCAAAGTGTTATTACGTATGGTGGGACAGACACAGTTATCACACGATCACTCGAAATCGCTTCATTCACATCATTCGCGTATTCGCATGACGTGTTGTCGCAAAAGCTTATCAGCATTGAGATTGTCCGGATGTCACTGACGTACTGACGTAGTAGCAGAAGAAATCTGGAAAAATGGATGAAAAAATTGTTGTAGCGGCGTGTGGGCACCCGGAATATATGACACAACGTCATACATGTACAGAGCCCGGATGAAAAAAGACAGCGCTTGGAGGAAAGTGAGTGAGGAAGTTGGACTACCTGGTAAAGTCGGAAAATCTGCGAGTCTACTTACTTTACTATGAACCAAGTCGTAGAAGCCCCTCCTTTTATCCTTTTCCGGAAGAGAAGGGGGAATGCTCGTGGGTTGGCGTTAAGGGGGTCGCACACCGAACGCGCAGCGCAGCGCCATGTCTTTAAAATTCTAACACATTATTCTCTATGAGTGTACACACACCGGCGGCGCCATTCGGCGTCTGTCCGCGGCGCCCAACTACGGCTCAGGACCTTGTTCAAAACCCTGCCGCGCCATTTACATAGTTGTATATTAAATGTACATTTATTTGTCTCAAATCGTCGTTAATATACATACTGACTTCACCCTGTGCTGCAATATACATTTAGTTTAACATTCCTAATTTAACAGCTTGAATAAAGTCAAATTGGAAAAAATATATAACAAACATAGCCCTTTTAAATCTTTCATTTTCCCCTGTTGTGCCATTTTTCAATACTCTACCATACTAACCATACACTCTTACATAACATATCGTCAGTTACGTATATAATAAAAAAGAATATATCAAATAACTTGTTTGGTTAACGTTGTCACTCGGGTTAGCTAAACGCTAGCTAAATAAATACTATTGTATGTAACATAGTTGCCAAGACAACGGATAACGTTACAACAAAATAACAGACTTACCAACGTGATAGACAGTTTTACTCGATTAACGATCAAACATCAGCTATTAAATTAACATAAAAAATAAATAATACATCAAGTTAAAACTCACCCATCGTCCAGCTCTTCTAGACTTCTACCAGGAGTTGATTCAAAATTGAGCTCGCGCGAATAGAATGTGCGCGTCCGGTGTGCGATACCTGTGAGTTGTTCTAGACGTGGGCGCTGCGCTGCGCTTCTCGTTCGGTGTGCGACCCCCTTTACTCGCGTGAGTTTAAACAAAAATGTATAATCCAGCGGTCAAACTCGCACGAGCAATACAAGGCGAAAAATTTCTTCGCGTTGTATGTGAACGCACCATTAGACTGATAGTATATATCTAGAAGTAGCAGCAAGTACTTCCACTTGGGTCTTTATTCAAATTTCTATAATAGCTGGAGAAAGCTATCAGTTAGTGTTCCCAATTTGCTTGGCTGGGGTCCCACATTTTTATGATTTATAATCTCCTATTTTTGATCATGAACTAGCCAGTCACCTGAGGTGCATTATGTAAATTCCAGTAGCTGGAAGGCACACTTACATGGGCAAACTATGCATTTATGGCGTTGTTACAATATATTTAAGCAGGAGTGAACAGCCAAACCTTGACCGCTTGTTACAAACAGCTCCAACTGGAGATGATGTAACATTTCCTCTGAGATCTTTGCTTGAGATAACACAAAGCAGCAGCAGCACATTCAAAATGATGGGCTCTTTCTTTGTAACATCACCTTTGTGACTTGACCCAAGTTTTATGGTCATAGTGATTTGAACTTATTGAGATCTACTACCATTGAGAGCACAGTTTGATTTGCTTTTATATTTTCAGCCTTGATGTCAATGAAATAATGAACAAAATAATAACTCTGATTTATTGATTATTGTGCATTAGAGATATACGTAGATGTACATGCAGTACAGGCTTTGGTTGATCATTCACTACTATTGCACTCACAGAGAGGCTTGAAAGTAAATTATCAGTCTGCTGAAAAAAGCTTTTAGTCTAAGTTTCATAATGCATGGCCAGTGACAGTTGTGGACTTAAAGTGGTTTTTAACTAGGCCTTGCATTTGATCTAGGTTTTTAAATACATAAACCAATTTCTGCAATGATTTCATGGCCATAATAAAAATACATTTCTATTGGACTTATTTATATTACTCTTCACCGCAGCTTTTGAAAGATCCTCTTGAAGTTTTTGCTGAAAGCTCCTGATGCTCCTTTTTATGGAACCACATGTAAACACAATTTCTTATTGAAATAAAACTTTAATTACCATCAGATCTAATGAAGCTCTCAGGAATGTCACATAAATGTGCTTTGTAAATGTATGTGTTTTATGTGAATCAGACACTTAATACTAAACAGTAAACATAAAGTGTGTGTAAATGATTGTAGTAAAGCAGGTCTATACATTGATATGCTCTTAATACAGTCATTCCCAACCAGGGGTACATATACCCCTGAGGGTACTTGGAATTTGGAGAGATATAGATTTTGCTTTGTTTTGACTTAACATAAAAATATGAATATATGAAATATGAATGAATAATTAATAAAAAAAAAATGTGTTCCTTAATAAAGCATTCACAAGCATTTAAGTGGCAAGTGTACCCTGTGTATGCTGTGTAAATGACAAATACACTTGGGTTGGTTTTGATTACACTTATTGTATATTTATGTACATATAAATAGACACCAGACAGAAGTAGATTTCTGCCACAGTGCTCTTATCTCACTCCCTCTTCTCTCTCCTCAATATAATGTCTTATCAGGGCTCGAGTTGAAGGGGAATGCGAGGGGAAAATTGTAAAATCACCATTCCCCCCTTACCATCCCCTTTAGATCAATTGTGTTACGTATTACTTTGAACTAATCGTGCAAGTAAAATATTAAACTTTCTACATTTGATAAATAATACATGACTAGAATTTATAGCCTCTGCCGGTGACATCATCAGGATGCGCGGTACCAGGGGTATCAGGTCTTTTGTCTTCAGACCATTCTGTGTGTTGTGCTTCTCAACCCTGTCAAAACTTTCTACTTTCCTCTGTTAGGAGTTAGAATTTGTTAGGCAGTGCGCAGAAAACCTTTCTCTTAAAAAAAAAAAAAAAAAAAGAAGTATAATAAACAAAGCAAGTGGTGTGTGTTCTTGCTCTATGTCTGAAATGGACACTCACCTGTTTTATTTTGTGTGTTTGGGGGAAGAGCATGCTCCAAAAAAAAAAAATGCTCATCATAGAAGAGGTGTAATCAAGTAAATGATTTGTGTGAATTGCCATTTTTTTTTTATAAGACAAAAATGAGCATCACTTCATTGACACTTAGGACACATGAACATAATATTGTACCTGTTATCCTCCGTTATTGAATTTTATGATTAATTTTATAAAAAGAATCCACGTTAAGATCATGAAATAATTGTTATCTCTAGATTGTTCGGCCACTGTTACGAACACATATTTTTTTATACTCCAATAACTGAACTAGTAAAGGAAGTTTGGGCTGTTTCTATGAAGGATGCTTAAACAGTGGTGTAAAAAAGTTGTTCTACACACAAAAGCTTTTTATGGACGAAACCCTGAAAATTGGTTGAAATAAAAACATGTACATGTTGTAATTGTATAATCGTCATAGCAATATTTTTCCTTCTGTTCACTTCTTTTTGAATGAAAGACCTCGAACTATTCTCTTGGCCATTTTTGAAAGTGCGTGAAACTTTATTACATTACCTTCAGTGGTGTGTTTCATGTGAACACCCGGAAGGACAAATCGTCTCGGGTTACTTAACTGTAACCCCTGTTCCCTGAAAAAGCGGAACGAGATGCTGCTCTGATTTAGCGCTTTGGGAATGTCTTTAGGAGTGACCAGATGTGAATATGTGTGCAACACGTCAATGAAATTGACTAGAATTTATAGCCTCTGCCAGTGACATCATCTGGATACGCCGGTACCAGGGGCTATAAATAGATGTGCCACAGGTCCATCGTCAGGTATTTTGCCTGAAGAGCAGTCCCAGGGAATCCTCAGTGTGGCAATGAAGCGCAGCATCTCATTCTGCTTTTTCAGGGAACAGGGGTCACAGTTAAGTAACCCGAGACGTTCCCTATCAAAAGCTACACTTTGTGGTAGGTGAAGGTGAAATCGGGGCATCAAGAAGGAACACTTTGTCCTTGTCTCTGATGCCCGAAAGGTTCAACCATAAGTGTCTCTCCGTGCTGACCAAAGCAGCCATAGACCAGCCAATGGCGCGAGCCGTCTGTTTGGTCGCCCGGAGAGACAGATCCGTGGCTCGATGAAGCTCTGAGAAAGTCTCTTCGTCGACCGTACAAAAATAATTCTAAATAGTCCAGATGGGTCCCCTTTAGTGTTCAGGAATAGTTAGGCCACACTAGGCCTGTTTGTCCTGCTCACTATCGATGTACGAACTGAGCCCCACTGCCGTTTTTCCATGGTGGTCATGAATTTATGGGCCCCCTAATGAAGTCAGGGAAGTTTGGTTTTAATAAATGCGTTTATTACATTGGGTATTAAGTTTTGAGTTCTAAAATTTACTGTAGTTTTTACAATAGTAGAATGACCTCTTATATGACAAAAATATCAAGGGAAATTTAATTCCTTATGACATAACCCATTTAAAAGCAGTGCAAGCTACTTCACAAGTCTGTTTTTTTCACACATGCACAGTCTTGACTGTTTTTAATTTGAAAGTGAATTATTGTTATAATGCCGACTTTAATTATTTTAATGATAAAACTTAATGGTATCCAGGGTAACATGAGATAAAATGAACACATTTCTGGTTTGTTGTTAATAAAGGGGTGTGTGAGGCTTAATGTGCTCTAATATGCTATAGCAGGGCAGTTAAGTTCACATTTCACTAGCTACTGTATTTTAACAAGTATAATAGCTCCATGCACAACAATCCGTGCAGTGTTACATATAAAACTTTTTTTGGCCCAGGCTTTGTATTTATTTTCATATGGAGAAAACCATTTATTTCAAAAGCCCCATTTTTAGCCATACTTTTCTAATCATATAATTCTATACAAAATGGAGGATGAACCCCTAGAACTCGATTTCTGGATGTCATGTGAATTCCTGTACTGCACAACCAGATGATGCATGTGATGACAAGGACAGCTCCCAGCAAGGTATCATTTCCTTGTGCGAAAATTAGCGGTGTGTTGTTTTGTTTATGCAGCTTGACAACTCGAGTGCTTGCAATATCATGCCACCCTGCTTGTTCAGCTGGGCTCTGTGTCTCTGCTGACCTTCATCCAGGCAGAAAAGGGTGTGCTGAGAGCTCACAAGCAATAGCCAACAACTGACACAGCCTTGGTTTTGTACCTGCTCATAGAGCCGTGAAATCGCTTTGCCATTTCTTCCACCTCGTCTTCTCCTCTGTCTTTTCTTCATTTCTCCCTCCCTCCTCCCTCAATTTCTCTTCCTTTCTCATATCTTGTTTTCTAAATTCCACCAAGCTGACAGCCTAAAACTTAAAAGGGCTAGTTTGCAGAAAGCTTGTTCTTTGTATCTCTCTCTCTCTCCCTGTCTCCCTTTATCTCTTTCCTTTCTGTCAGTCTTTCTGTCTTTTCTCTCTCCTTCTCCACATCCATTTTTTTATTCTTATTTTCCTCCGAGGTCTAGAAAGTAATTCTCCAAACTTTATGTTTTGTTCTTGTGTTATTTTTGCTTCCGTTTCTCAGCCGGGAGAATCACCCCTGCCGTGTAATGAGAACGAGGTGAGGAGAACTGGGAGTGTAATTATTTTCATTTGGGCGCCGGCGAGGGGCAGCTATGCATTTGCCTCTCGTGTGACAGCTTTACCAGGTTCTTTCGCTAGTTTTTCCTGCAACAATAATGAGCAAAAAATCTCTTGTTATCTCCTCCAGGTAGTTTTAAAAAGATTCCTGGTAAACAAATAAATGAAGAACCTTTATTTTTAATAGAAAGAACAGGAGCTGCAAGTGCAGGAGAGGTGTTAGTATTTTGAGATGTGAAGGAGTGTAGAAAATTGAATGGTAGTTATAGGTTTTCTTGTGAGGGACTTGGTGACTCAGATGCTTGTTTGAAGAATTCAAAGACATTTCTTGCTTTAATAAAACTGATCTTTAGCATATCAGAAGCATTGTTCCTCTCTCTGAATTGTTAACTGATTAAAGCCCGGTGCAATCTGTACAATTTTTTAAATACTGTGCTGATGATAACATACACTGCTTCGCGAGACCTTGCACCATTTTAAAAACATAAGTAGAATTTGGCCTTTAGCCTCCAACGAAGTTCTGAGAGTGTCATACATTTTGGGTCACAGTCCTGCAGTGTGACTCCTCTAATCATGATCAATTGTTTTTCTTTTCCAGGCAAAACATCTGCAACATTAGCATAATGCCATGTTTGGTTTGTATGTTACTATTTCAACTTCACGAGTCAATGAGGATGTCAGAATGTGACAAGACTGCTCACTGACATGACATGACACTAAGATGTATAATTCAGATAATGGCACACAGTCTACCTTGTCTTTTAGGCAAAATCTCACAAGGTCATAGCATACAATCTGACAATCAACAATTGTTAAGCCGGCTTTGGCAGTCACGTTTCGTTTTTTGACAAGAATTTAAAATAAAAAAAATGTCCCCTCCTGAATTACTGACAAGCATTATCCCCAATCAGACATTTTTGCATCAATTCAAATGTGTAAACTATTCCCTGTGGTGCTACCGATAGCGTGTTGCATGAGCTATCTCCGAGATACGGGTTCGGGTCCCGCGGAAACCAGGAAGTAATTGTGTTCACATAAACAATTGCACTATTCTGAGGTTGCATTTTTACAACAAAATGTAATCTTTACTTCATTGATGGTAAGGTTAGGGTTTGGGTTAGAGGGTAGGGTTCAAAAAAATTATTTAATTACTGGGGGCAGTAGTTAGAATTTTGGTAAGCATGGGAACCATGGAAAGCCCTGGGGGCTCAGGAGGCGGAGCCGTGGAAGGCTCAGGAGACGGAGCCGAGGGAGATGGTGCCGTAAGCGGCTCTAGAGGCGGAGGCCTGGAAGGCTCTGGAGGTGGAGCCGAGGGAGGTGGTGCCATAGGAGGTTTTAGAGGCGGAGCCCTAGAAGGCTCTGGAGTCTCTGGGAGCAGAGCCGTAGGAGGCTCGGGAGACGGAGCCGTAGGAGGCTCTGGAATCTCTGGGTGAAGAGCCGTAGGAGGCTCGGGAGGCGGAGCCGTGAAAGGCTCGGGAGGCGGAGCAGTAGAGGGCTCGGGAGTTTCTGGGAGAAGAGCCGTAGGAGGCTCGGGAGGCGGAGCCCTAGGAGGCTGGGGAGTCTCTGGGAGAAGAGCCATAGGAGGCTCGGGAGGTGGAGCCGAAGGAGGCTCGGGGAGAAGAGCCGTAGGAGGCTCAGGAGGCGGAGCCCTAGAAAGCTCTGGAGTCTCTGGGAGCAGAGCCGTAGGAGGCTCTGGAGGCGGAGCCGTAGGAGGCTCGGGGAGAAGGGCCGTGGAAGGCTCGAGAGGCTCTGGAGGCGAAGCCCTGGAAGACTCGAGAGGCTTGAGAGGCGGAGCCCTGGGAGGCCCGAGAGGCTTGAGAGGCGGAGCCCTGGAAGGCCCGAGAGGCTTGAGAGGCGGAGCCCTGGAAGGCTCGAGAGGCTTGAGGGGCGGAGCCCTAGAAGACTCGAGTGACTTGAGGGGCGGAGCCCTGGGAGGCTCGAGAGACTCGAGAGGCGGAGCCCTGGAAGGCTCAAGAGGCTCGAGAGGCGGAGCTCTGGAAGGCTCGAGAGGCTTGAGAGGCGGAGTTCTGAAAGGCTCGAGAAGCTTGAGAGGCGGAGCCCTGGGAGGCTCGAGAGGTGGAGCCCTGGAAGGCTCGAGAGGTGGAGCCCTGGAAGGCTCGAGAGGCGGAGCCCTGGAAGGCTCGAGAGGCTTGAGAGGCGGAGCCCTGGAAGGCTCGTGAGGCTTGAGAGGCGGAGCCCTGGAAGACTTGAGTGACTTGAGGAGCGGAGCCCTAGGAGGCTCGAGAGGTGGAGCCCTGGAAGGCTCGAGAGGCGGAGCCCTGGAAGGCTCGAAAGACTTGAGAGGCGGAGCCCTGGGAGGCTCGGGAGGAGGAGCCCTGGAAGACTCGAGAGACTTGGGAGGTGGAGCCCTGGGAGGCTCGGGAGGAGGAGCCCTGGAAGGCTCGAGAGACTTGGGAGGCGGAGCCCTGGGAGGCTCGGGAGGAGGAGCCCTGGAAGGCTTGAGAGACTTGGGAGGCGGAGCCCTGGGAGGCTCAGGAGGAGGAGCCCTGGAAGACTCGAGAGGCGGAGCCTTGGAAGGCTCGAGGGGTGCTGGCTCTTGGACGGTCATGGCTACTGGCGCTGGCTCTTGGACGGTCATGGCTACTGGCGCTGGCTCTTGGACGGTCGAGGCTACAGGCGCTCGCTCAGGGACGGTCGAGGCTACAGGCGCCGGCTCAGGGACGGTCGAGGCTACAGGCGCCGGCTCAGGGACGGTCGAGGCTACAGGCGCTGGCTCAGGGACGGTCGAGGCTAGAGGCACTGGCTCAGGGACGGTCGAGGCTACAGGCGCTGGCTCTCTGACGTTTGAAGCTTCTGGCACTGGCTCACTGACATATGAGGCTTCTGGCCCGCTGACCGTGGCTGACGTAGGCTCAGGCTCGCTGACCGTAGCTGGCGTGGGCTCAGGCCCGCTGACCGGGGCAGGCGTGGGCCGGGAGGCGGAAGCCCGTCTTCTCTTCCTCCTCCGGGCAGACGAAGTGGGCCGCGCTGGCTCGTGGAAGGCGACTGGCGTGGGGGTGAGCTCGCTGACAGGTGGGACTGGCGTGACAGGAAGCGCCATGGGTGACTGGAGAGTCACCACTGAGGGAGGAGAGGTAGGGTCTTCCTCAGCGACGCCCACGGTTAACGTCGAGCCGCAGACCCGCAAAGTCACCTCCACGAAGCTGCAGAGAGTCCACTCGTGCGTTGCTGGTGGCAACCGCTCCCTCAGTGAGGCGTTCAGGTTGCCCCTGAAGAAGACCACCAGGGCAGAGTCCGAGACAGAGACGGAAGTCAGAGACGTTAGCCAGCTCGAGAAAGTCGCCAATGTGGTCCTCCACCGGTCGGTCCCCTTGTTTTAGACAGAGTAGCCGGTAGTTTGCTTGTTGTACCGCTGGATCCATGGTGGGTCGATCGTTCTGTTATGAATAGAGGAAGAGGCAAACGGGAGGTGTGGATCCAAACGCGGAACTTTATTATAGGCAACTAAAAATAACATAAAAACACAGGAACAAAAGAAAATATCCACAATGGGAAAACAGAGACTGAACCTTGAAAGGACATGGGGACATCTACAAGGGGCACAGGAACCTCGAACGAGTGAGTAATCACAGGAAACACGGGCAGGAAACAAGGAGCTAACACATACAACGATCGACAAGGAGTGGAAAACACACAGGGTTTATATACACAGACACAGGAGGATCACAAACGACAAACAGGTGCAAATAATGACACAATAATGGCAGTGAGAAGATCTGGGAATTGTGGGAAGTGTAGTTTTTCACAAGGACAGTGAGACTCGGGGCGGACAACAGGGAAAACGTGACATGGAATATGAACGGTAAAACGGAAAACACGGGACAGACAACAAGGAATGGTAACAATTACTGTAGTAAAACAATGGTTCACTTTTTCTTTATTAATTATTAACAACAATTACACACAAATTCATAAGAAAATTCACTTTTAGATATGTTGTATTGTAGCGTGAATTTACTCCAGGAGCAGTTTCTCTACAGGGTACTGATCCATCTTGTTTGAACGAGTCTTGTGATGGTGCTAGTGCTTGTCTGCTTGTGTCTTCAGCATGCTATTTAAGATGAGCGGAAATAGAAATAGTTCCCATCCTGCACAAGTATTTGCTAATATAGCCTAATCATTTTTATTTCACTTTAAAACTTATGATTATGTAACCAAATATGTAAAAAAAAAATTAGAATCTATATTTTTGTGTGGGGATCGATATTTTTGATACAACACCAGTATCGGGAGTATCGATATTTTAGGATCGATCCGCCCATCCCTACCACAGAACTTTCAGCCTCCTGTTGTTGAATTCACAGTGTGATAAGTCTGAACTGGCATGTGGGTATATTCTTTAGACTATTCCCCTACAATTGTGTGTGTATCTTTGAAAAGATTTTCCTAACACTTAATCCTGACATGAAACCTCTATAAAGCACACTCTGTAATTTCAGAACCAATCATTAATTGGCCACAAAGGCCAAAGAGTGGCGGTCTGCTCTAATGTTGACAATATTCTACTGCAGTTTCGGTTGTTGCTGTTGTTGTTGTTGTTGTTATTATGGCTGAAAAGGGCCTTGGGCCATTGTTTGATGTATTATCCTCCATTTGAGATGAAAAACAAGCGCTTCCACGCTGTCCATTCCTCTCTGCCATCTGGACGGGCCTCTCCGAGGTCAGAGAAGCCTCAGGACAATCCATAATTAAAATTCCAGAACCACACAGCTCACTGCCTTAAGGTTGATGAAAAATTGATGGGCATAATGTCTGGGATTAAAGTGTGTCTTTTCCCTCTTAGATTCTCGCCTTCTTATGTGTCTCTTTTGCTCTCTACAGTTTTTCTTTTTTAATTCATAGATATTTTGGAGGTTTAAATTGACAACGAAATGTTCAGGCCCTTATTTGTTGTGCGAATGGTCCACTAATGTTAGCCTGCGATAAACTGTAATGGACCTAGACAGCCGGCTGTCACATGGGGCTTCCAAACAGGTATTGCAGACCGTTAATGCCACTGCTTTTTCAGCACAGGGGGTATTCTTGTTGAGGTCAGGAGGCTACTTTGCCTTCGATGTCATTAGTTTGGATAATGCAGGTTGCCAGAGGGTGCAAGTGCATCTTGAATAAGCTGATATTTTCTGAGAGAACTTCTTGAAGAACTAAATATTCATACAAAAGCCAGTTTCTCATTCATTTTAACCCTGAGGTAGATTTTTCCAAGCTATTGAAAAATATGAAAAATAAAATAAGAAATATATGCTCAGGAAATAACTTACCATCTAATAATTAGTACACAGTGTGTACAGATAATGACAGATAGCGTTGTCTTTTTAGCAAATTAATAAAAAAGGTCAAACTAAAACTTTCTGCACAACCTAGAGTCTCTTTTTTACTGCTAAAAAATGTGTTGTTTATGCCTAATTGCTTTGATGGGTTAAAAATAGCTAAATTAATTTCTTGTGAGAAAGTTACATCCAGTGATGGGCAATTAGCTTAACTACATTTCTCAGTAACGAGGTGTTAGCTTTGCTAGATTTTAGATTTTTTCAAGTAGCTTTTCAGTAGCAAAGCTATATTTAAGTGACTAGGTAGCGTTGACAAAAGGTACAGAGTTGCTATATTATATCAAGCAGTGTGTTTATCATTGGCAGTTTCAAATCAGAACTTGAAATGCCCAATTCACAAATGAATCACTCTTTTGAGTCAGTCCTTTAAAATGAATTGATCATATGTGATAGCAAAACAGTCTGAATCATTTTTTCACTCACCAACATGCTAAAGGTATACTTTTAAGCACAGAGAACAAAGAGAACATTGGTTGCTCTGGATATTTATCCACAATTAATCTAAACCAAACTTTTCTATTGCTGAAGAAAGTCTTTTTCAGGCCCCTGGCCTGACGTACACCCCCCCCCCCCCCTTTTCCTGGGGGAGGGCGTGCTTTAAGCCTAGTCTGCCGGCAGGTCATCCCCATCTACCTGGATGAGGGAGGGGACAAGGGGAGGGAAACAGAAATAATTACAATGGGGGGGGGGGGGGTACTTCCTGTAACATTTAAACGAGAGGGAAAAGGCCAACGCAGAGCGGCACTGAGAGAGATGAAAAAAAAAACCTACTCGCCGGTTCTCCGATACGCTGTAGCTTGTTCCTCGGCCACTCCTCCACACTCCAACGGACGACAGCCACGCCTCTCTGGGCATATCGGAGGCAGACCTCCAGCCCCTGGCGGACGGAATGCCCCGCCGCGTTCTTGGGGAACAGAAGGAGTCTCCCCCGCCCCTGGCAGCGGTTCTCCCGCTCCAGGCGGTCGGCAGCGAGCCCCTCCCCGCTTTCAGCGGCTGGTAAGTGACTCCTCCGCCCCTGGCAGCGGCCCTGACCGCTCCAGGCGGTCGGTTAGGAGCCCCTTCTCCCCTCGCGGTCAGCGGCCTTCGTCCACGGCTGCTCTGTTGGGGTGTATCGGTAGTGGAGAGAACTCTACTACGGCAGATCCCTCCTCCTTCCCGGATTTCGGTCAATGGAAAGGAGGAGGCGAGAACCGATATAAATAATAGTTTAATTTCAAACTCAAACAAAAGACAAAAAACACACACACATGATGGACATGACCTTAAACTATCTCTCTCTCCTCGCACCACCGTCTGTCATCGGCCTTTATCCCTCTCAGAGGCTTAATTAGCCTGATAAGGGACCGGGTGTGTATGATCACAACCCGGCCCCGACCTCCGCCCTGCCACACATTGTTTTCTTTAAATTACTTTGACGTACCATGTAAAAACAGAATGGCACATAAATATGCTAATTGTATATCAAAGTACCATAGTATTATTACCTGATACCATCAGATATTGGAGTGTTATTGCCCAGGTGCGCACACACCGTTACATACAGAAAGACAATAGCAAGCCACAGGATAATATGAATAGTATATGAACTTAGAGTTATTATATACAGGAATGTGCAAAGGAAATTATATGCAGAGGTAATGTCTGGGTTTGTACATGTACTGTAAGGGGCACATTAGCACACAGGCTTATATGGGCTGAAGCCCAGGGGCCTACAACTGCCATGGGGCCCAGCGGGAGGAACGCTTTCAGTGGGAGATGTGGTTGTGTACACCACTCAACAACTTGAAGGGGACCTTAGCAGACCAGCGAACACCCCCCTTGAGGTACCTTAAAGCGCCCCTTGGGCACTGTAGTAATATAAACATACTTTTGGTCATTTGGGACACAGCTTTCACGCTCTCTATAT
The DNA here is from genome assembly GCF_025860055.1 of Xyrauchen texanus. Classification (NCBI taxonomy): domain Eukaryota; kingdom Metazoa; phylum Chordata; class Actinopteri; order Cypriniformes; family Catostomidae; genus Xyrauchen; species Xyrauchen texanus. The sequence continues at coordinate 3,232,925 of NC_068289.1, forward strand.
TTAGAGTATTCTAAACTCTACATTTACTCTACAATAAAGTATGCAGGTTGTCAGTGGTGTTTTTCAATGCTTAAACTGTGTTCAGAAAACAGTCTACAGTCATATGTTCATTAGGTGCTTCACATGATGGTGGACCCATCTGTTTTCAGGACTGTGCCAAACTGAGTAATGATACCTTGAAATCATAGATGTTCAGGAGATGAAAGAGTGGAAACCATTCTCCATTCATTGAACAAATGTTAAGCCACACCTGATCACACAGGCTCAGAGACAATTCCAGCTCAGATGGTTGGACAGATTGGAAGTTCTTTCTTGTGATAAGAAGACCATTGAGAAAAGGCAACTCATTGATGCAATAGTGTAATATAACTGAATTTGAATATGTATGCATAATATTGTCTCCGCATGGGACAGGAAATTAAATTATGTATCTTTTTCCTTTCTCAGTAGTATGCGCATTAGCATCATTCAAGTTCTGTAACTAATTAGTTGATGAACACTTTAACACTGTAATGTAGAAGAAAAAAATATTCTCAGCCTGTTCAGGCCAGTCTGGTTTGCTGGCTGTAGAAGGAGACCATCTGGCTGACCAGCTAAACGAGCTGAACTATAGCTTGTTTAGGCTGGGAGACCAGCTACAGTTGAAGACTTACTTAGAAAGGCTCCCAAACAAGGACTACACAGACCAAACCACACAGATGTGACATCACCGCATTTTGATGTTGTCAACTGTTGTAAGTGGCGTTACCGCAAATTAAGGACGTCTACGTAAAATGGAAGTGAGGCTGTATCTCTCAAACGCTTTGTTCTATTGAAGCAAATCTTGGTATGCTTCATTAGGACCATGATCTGAGATTACATGAAATGTTTGGTGACAGCGCCACCTATGGGTCAAGAAATGTCAAATAAATATTTAATATATGATGAATAAATACTGTAGATATGTATTTATTTCAAATATAGTTTTATCCATGTGCTTATTGGATAATCAGCCTAATAATTTTTTTCTATTATAAATTCTTATTCTTATTTTTCAATATTTTGTATTATAATTTTTGTACAAAATGTATTCTCCTTTTAAAATCATAGGTTTGGCAAAGGGGTTAGACTTCTTGGTTAGGTTTGGGTTAGGGGTTAATCCAAAAATCATAATAACATTGTTCATTTGTTTGTTTATTGTTCTCTATGGGAATAAAAGTTGCATGTTTTTGTACAAGCCAGCTCGTAAGTTTTGTAATGATTTTTCATGAGACTAGGTTAGAAAGGAGACATTGGACTGAAAAAAAACAGCAGAAACCTAAAGCTGAAAATAGATAGAATCTATAAGACCCCATTTAACATTAGAGTCATGGTGGATTACACATGATCAACTGCAGTGAAAACAGTAACGTGCTGTCCACAGGCAAGCATTAGCAGTCTGAAAACTCTGTCAAACTGACGCATCTAGTATTCTATTTTGGCAGCCGCAGTATCTTGTTTGTATGATTCAGGTGTTCTTAAAACATTATTGAACTAATTCTGTCAGTCTTCTTCTTGCCTGAGGGATGCTTCAGGGGTAAGTTAAGTCGTCCTGATTTTCTTCTTTGATTACACCCTTCCTTCATTTTCAAGTCTTTGACAGCTCTCCACTGTCGTGAGGAATCCAGTGGGAGATGCTTTCTCAGCAATTGTTCTCATTTTCCCCAGTGAATTGTTCCATTCCCTTGATTCAGCTCTTGTTAGAATAATGGCAGGCCGGCAGTGTGTTATGTGGCCACGATTCCCTTAAGAGAGAGAATGGGAGGTTCATTGTTCTTTTTGAAAATCTTCTGACCAAGCAAATGCATATAAACTGCTGGCTTTGAATAAATGTATTTTACATTATGTGCTTTCTTCAACCTAAAACCTGGTGTTTGTGAACCCCTAGGGGTCCATGATGGAACTGCAGTTTTGTGACGTGATAGAAATTAAATTCATTACATTACATTTAAAATATGTATTTATTTGAAATAAAATGGTGTAATATAAACCTTAATTTTAATTACAGAAATTAGTCATTAATATTAGTGTATTGTCAATCATTAAGGACTGGTCAAAGTGGTTCAGATGTCTAAAAAAGGTTTGGAAGCCCTGCCATTCTCTGTGATTTGTAATGTTAGATTATGTCCTATGAATAACTCCTGTCCGATTTGCAAATTGAGCCTGCGCTCGTCAACTCCAGTCTGCATATTTTGGGCAAATAGGAGTTGAAAGATATCTCAGAATATTGCATTGTGTATAATTGATACAGACTCTGATTTCTTGTACTCACTCTGTGATTCCATTTAGTTGGATTATATCAAACACTGAATATTGAACATTGGGTTTCCATGTGACTGTGTTCGATTCGACATGGTAGTGATAGATGCCCGGTTATTTGATGGCAAGTTTTTTTCTATAGTCATTTACATTGTATGCGTGTGATATTTAGTGTTTTTATAATCTGTTCACATTTTAGAAGACAGATAATGCAATCCAGCTTTAAGACTCACTATCAAAGAAACATGCGACCAAATGGTGTTTTAAATATGCTGATGTCAAATGCTTGTTAACTATTCTTTTTCTTTACAGGTTCTAAATCCCAGGACACATCAGAGAGGAGGTAGAGAGGTAAGTACAATAAGAACTTTATTTGCCTAATTTTAAATATATAAAATATGTTTTAAAGACGGTCAACACAAAACTAAAACACCCCCCTTTTCTCCCAATTTGGAATGCCCAATTCCCACTACTCAGTAGATCCTCGTGGTGGTGCGGTTACTCACCTCAATCCGGGTGGTGTAGGACAAGTCTCAGTTGCCTCCTCTTCTGAGATTGCCAATCCACACATTTTATTACTTGGCTCGATGTGCATAACACCATGGAGACTCAGCATGCGGAGGCTCAAGCTACCCTCCGCGAACCACGCTCAACTTACCACCCGCCCCATTGAGAGCAAGAGGAGGTTACCCCATGTGACTCTACCCTCCCTAGCAACCGGGTCAATTTGGTTGTTTAGAAGACCTGGCTGGAATCACTCAGCACACCCTGGATTCAAACTTGCGACTCCAAGGGTGGTAGTCATCGTCAATACTACCAGCCAATAGAAGTCAGACACTAATGGATTTAAAAAGTCCAGTCCAGGATTTCCAAGAATCCACGGACAAAATCTGCTCCCGTGACACCACTCGACAACTTAGAACAGCCGCGTGGTCTGTCTCCAGGCAACGGGAAACCGGAAGGCACTGAAACCAAACAACGGTAATTACCCAGAGGATCAAATATACCCCAGGATTTCAACAGTTACACCTGTGGAATTCAAACATTCCTCTACTTATTGTAGGAAGCACTCTTCAAAGTATGCTCAGTTTATATAGCATCTCTCATCAGTACAAACTTATTCTCCCCCAGATTACAGCTCTATTGGGTGTCCTGACATTCACAGCTGAGCCAATTTGGGGGACAAATGAGGTTACAGAAATAATGAAGCATGTGGTAATTGTGACATTTTGGAAAAACAAGAGCAAGAAAGGTGATTAGTTAAAACCCTATTACTAAATGTTAAAATACCTTGCACTACAAACTTTGTATCACAACTCAAAACATTTATATTTGTAATCCCAAGACAACCCACCCCCGCCCCCAAATCCAAGAGTGGACAAGTGTAAATTGATAAGCGGGCTATTGTCCCAACTAATAGTTTTGCCCCAAAATTTGCCCCCGACAATTAGTCTTTGAACTTCTCTGAAACTGCCCATTTTAGGGCCAGGAGCTCAAACTTAAATAAGCTACAGTATTATTCTGACCATACTTCACACATCCTTCACCGTCCTAGGGGTGCTTCCATTGAGTGACATCTGCAGTTTTTTCTGGGTTATTGGTAATCCCTTCACTGCTTACCACATGCCCAAGTTAATTGACTTTGTGCTAGAAAATCTTGTATTTAAGGAGTTGCAGTTTCAATCCATGTCTGTACAGCCGCTCAATCACCTGTTCATGGTTCTGCAAATGACTGTCAAAATCTAGAGAAAAGACTATCGCATTATCAAAGTAAATAAGGATGGCATTATTGACCTGGCCTCCCAACAAACCTTTGCATCAACATCTGTAAGGTTGCTGGGGCATTGAAAAGTCCAAAGGGCATCCCCTGGAACTCAAATAGACCAAAAGGGGTAGTAAAAGCAGTCTTTACTCTATCCCTGGGATCATCCTCTACTTGGCAGTAGCCACCGGCCAAAACGATGGAACTTTCCCTCACCACCCCACAATCCAGAATTCCATTCAAAAGGGATTCTGAAAAAAGGGATGGTGGTATTGGCAGTTAACATTCTCGACTCGGTGGTGCACTCTCTGTCGGAATGTGGTGTCTCATTGTAATCGTATGCCGATAGTCTTCTCCATAGGCTGCAAAGACTTTACTCCAGTGGCAAAGTAGTACATCCACCATCTTCTTCTGAAGTCAACCCTGCACCTCTAAGGACCTGGACAGGGGGATTATCCTCAAGGAGTAGCTGTACTGTTTGCACATCCACCTCCACTGTGGCAAGGTTGTCTTCTCACAACACTTGCTCCCTTTCTCCTTGAGCATCAGCTGGATCTATTTGGTAAATAGAAGTAAGAGGGTGTCACAGCCGAGTGGTGTCTCGACTCCAAATGTCGGTTCTATATTCCAAGGGAAAAGGCCCGACAGTTACAGTTACTTAATATTTTAGGATAATAATTAGGTCATAATAAAACAAAAACTCACTGCAAAATACAATAACCCATTACTTTAAAAAGCAAAATAATATCTGAAAATAGCTTGTACTATAAACTTTGTACCATAACCTGAAACACTGCTATTTGTCATCCCGTGACATTCACAGTAGGTATCAGTGCTGACTACAGATACTCTGGTTCTCTTTGAGGTCCACGATGAATCAGGTTCATGTTTTTTTTACTCCTCTAATGGCACAACAAGCCCTCTCAAAGGGATTGACTCAGATAAAGTAGGTAAGGGCCATGGAGGATACATGCATCAGATAATGATGTGGATCCTCATGCCTAAAGAACTGCACCAGTGCTACTCCAGGATCACACCAGCTTATACATGCACACAAAGAACAAGAACAATACATAACAGCTCTATTTCAGTGGTAAAATCTCAAAGTTCTAAAGTATGTGTGTCTTATCACTAAATTCTAGTGATGGTAAGTCAGACTCTTTTCCATGAATCATTTCATTGAAAAAAAAACTGATTTAACATTTCTTTAATGTCATTGAATTATGACGTCATTAGTACGTAATGCTATCAACCCAGTGTTGTGGAATACACACTCAATCACATTCAAATTAAGCCAAATATAAGCACATATAGCTGATTATTGATTTTCTCAATCTTAAAAAAGAATCAATAAAATAATCCAGCTCATAACAATTTAAAATATATTCTGCATGCACAATACTCAATAGTAAAATTAATTTATATTTCTGAAAGGTTTTTGCTTTCTCATTCAAGTCCTCGGTTCAAGCATGCTCAGACATTTACGACAGAGGCGATTCTCAGTTTAGTGTACTGTTGACTCTAGATCTGCTGTGATCGACTCAGTGTACCATTGACTTGAGAGCTGCTATCCCTGGATCGGTGTTGACTCAGGAACAGTTGCAACCAGACCATCATCATACCTTGATAAACGGTAATACTGGAAATACGTTTAAAAAATATATTTAAAATTTTATATATAACTTATAATTTGGTATAATTGTTATAATGCTCAGTATCAGCAGCTCATCAGTTCTTAGTATGTCGGACATGTCCAAAGATGCGATTCTCAGTTCAATGTACCATTGACTCGAGAACTGCTGCAAGTGACTCTTTGTACTGTTGACTCGAGAAATGTTGTGACCGGGGTGTTCAATTCGATTTATGAACTAATTTGAGCAGTTGGTTATAAAGAAGACTTACAAAAAAAGCTGATATCACTAGTTCTAGGATCATATTACTCCCTGTTATCGGTTCATTTCGAGTCGGAGTGTCAGGCACATCCGAGAGACAGGTTAAGATGGAGTAACTTGTGGATCAGTGTTGATTTGAGACGCAAACCTTTTCAAAAGATTCAGTCAGATTTGGTGAACTGGTTCAACTTGTTCAATGAAAAGAATCGTTTCAAAATAATAATTCGTTCATGAACCGGACATAACTAATGAATCTTTTTTTATACAGCACACAAAATGCAGTGCAAAAGCAAAGTTCAAAAATATTTAGCGTAATACATCATTAATTTATACAATTTAATAAGGCTGTGAATCGTTTAAAAAATGTAACAAATTAATCACAGAGTTTTCTGTGATTAATCGTAATTAATTATGATATATGGTACATTAAAACAAACATTAAAATATAGTCATGATTAAATATAATATAATATAATATAATATTAAATATCATTATATTTTTTTCTCAATAACTTGGCTAGTCATCATTTATTTTAATTATGTAAGTATGTACATGTTAAAATGTTTGTGGAGAGAGTTACGTAGATGCAATTTTATAGGTATAAATCTTTGATATTTGTAATATATGTCTACATTCATAAAATCAGTGTACATGTTGTAATTAAAAGCTGGGCCAAATCTACTGCCAGTTTCCAGTGGACTTCCTTGTATACATACATAAAACAAATTGAATGTTCAGAATTATTATTTTTAGATTACAGTGAGGAAGCAGTTTCGGGTGATGCAAAGATATACATCAGCTTGCCCTTATCTCTCCCACACCTGGCTAATCACTTGCAGGTGAAGTCTACATTCTCTGTACAGAACATGCATTGCACATAGTGAATAAGGGAGCCCTGCTCCACACAATGAGTTTCTGTGTTAGTATGTGCAGTCCATTTGAGCGTGTATCTCCTGGAAATTGATAAATGGCAATTTTAGCCAAAGTGCAGAAAAACTTTGAACTTTCAGGAAGTAAAAAAAAAAAAAAAAAGATCCTGCATTCAATATTTGTGTTAATTACGTGTTAAATAGAGATGAGAAATTAAAGTGATAGTTCACCAAAAATTTACAATTCTCTCATTACATCCCAGATGTGTACGACTTTCTTCTGCTGAACACAAATGATGATTTTTAAAAGTGTTGGAGAGAGAAAGCTAAGAGAGCACTAGAAGGTGGGGGAAAATACTAATGCAAATGTTTTTGAAAGTTTCAGTAGGAAGGCTGAACACGTCACCCTGTTATTACACTCAGAGAAATACTAACCCAATCAGAAAAAGAAAGGGAACACGGGTTTGAAGTTCCAAACAAAAAGGGTCAATAGACGTGGATACCAATGTACAAAAATATATTCTACTCCCTCCCAGAAGGTGGAGATATGCACATAGATGTGTGAAAGTGAAGATATGCCTTCATGTTGTTTTTGGAGCTTCACAGTTCTGGACACATTCACTTTATTGTATGGACCTACAGAGCAGAGATATTTTCTTGAGAAATCATGAGAATGAATAAATTATGAAAACATTTTCATTTTTGAGTGAACTATCACCTTAAAGCGCTAAATATCCCAGCCCTGCTAATTTACAATACAATGATGTTATTATACATAGCAATAAATATAAATATAATAAATACAAATAAAATGAATACATTTTCAAAACAATTAATAAAATAAGTAAGGAAGACTATATAAACTTTATGCTAGAATGATATGTCTACATGTTGAAAATAAATTGAATTGATATGTTTTATTATTCACATTTCAAAAGAGAGCTGAAATTTCAGTTGAAACATCGTTTTTATATTTTCTTCTCTGTAAAATAAATCAATAAATAAAAGTCAATCGTTGAGCTGTTTATTCTGCAACTAGAACTAAATGAAAATATCTGAACTGTTTTGCATCGAAAGCACAAATAGGAGATCAGCAGCAGATAATGGCAAGGAAAAACCATTGCTAGCAATTAAACAAGCCTCACTTCCTCAGTAATGGAGCTGGTGCAGGTCAACTGCAAAGGATGTTTGGCAATCTCTTGCTCTATTGTCTGGCTTCAAGGTGGCAGTGTGCATTTTGTGATTTCTCTATAGATAAGTAATACATCAGTTTAGTTTGAATACCTGAGTTTTTTAATAGCATCATTATATGACTGTTTCTCCCCAGTTATATAACCAACTTAAAAAGAGTGCTGTCATCTGTGCAGAATTTGTTTTAGATTAGGCATGTGAAAAGACTATAGATTATTTTGCTCATATACTCACAAGCTCACAGCAGAAATAGAGATCCACAGATGAAGACATTCTTCCTGCAGCATTTCTCTTTCCCTGTTGCATTCTAGAACCTCTGAAGTGCGTCTCCAGCGGTGCGCCATCATTAGCATAATAACCCCCTTCATCTGAATAAAGTAGCAACTGAATTGTGGGTAATCTTCAAAGGAGGGATCAAGCTTTGAAGGTAGCTGTGGTGGCTTCAAACACAGTCAACATGCTGATCCCCATGGGCAACCTGAGCATGGTAATTGTTATTTTTCTTGCAGGGGTTTCAACCTTGGTGAATTTATTTATTTTAGTTTTTTTTAAGATCTATCCCAAAATATCTGATAACCCAAATCAAGAATTCTCATCATTAGGAAAACATTATGAAACTGTTTTTTAATTTATTCTTCTCGGAAAGAAGATAAGATTACATTAAATAACAGCGAAGACAATATTTCCTTCAGCATTATCAGTATTGTCAAGTAAAAGATTATCCCATTGATACTTGATGGAACATAGAGATTTCAGGATTGTATGCCATGCAGGGACTGATTGCTGGTTGATGTTAGTGCCTTGCCTTATTTCATGAGTGTAAGGGGGTTAAGATGGGCAAGGAGGAGGCGAGAACCGGCTTGTCAATATAAATAATAATGTAATGAAAACTTAAACCAAAACACACAAACATAAACACACACATGATTCTCTCTCACTCTCCCGAACTGCCTTTATCCCTCGCGCGCCCCATCAGGACGATTGGGGACCGGGCGTGCGACAATCTAGCCTGGCCCCGCCCCCCTCCGCTCCACACTCCTCCCGACGTTACCTCAGGCCGGGGTGCCACCGGCATGACAACCCCCCCCTTCCCTGGGGAGGGGCGTGCTTTTCAAACCCCCGACCCCCAGTAGCCTGAACGCCCCTCCGCTTTTCTTGCGGCACATGGGGACATTCCTCCTCCCCTGGCAGTGGCCCTACCGCTCCAGGCGATCACAGAGTACCTTCCCTCCTCCCCTCGCGGACGGCGGTCTTCCCTCGACCCCTCTGCGTTTCTGGGGGATGGCAGGGCACTCCTCCGCCCCTGGCAGCGGCTCCATCGCTCCAGGCAGTCAGGGAATCCAGTCCCCACTCACCCCGCGGACGACGACCGTTTTCCACGTCCGGGCGGTCGGGCTACTCCATCACCCGGCAGATGGCAGTGGCGCTCCCTCTGTGGACGGCAGTGTCAAGGACTCTGCGACAGGCATCCCTCCTCCTTCCCGGGTTTGTGGCGCCAATGTAAGGGGGTTAAGATGGGCAAGGAGGAGGCGAGAACCGGCTTGTCAATATAAATAATAATTTAATGAAAACTTAAACCAAAACACACAAACATAAACACACACATGACGGACATGCCCGTAATTCTCTCTCTCTCGAACTGTCATCACTGGCCGCCTTTATCCCTTGCGCACCCCATCAGGCTGATTGGGGACAAGGCGTGCGACATTCTAGCCCGGCCCCACCCTCCTCCGCTCCACAATGAGCTATATATATTAGAATCACTTTAAGACATAATTATTATGCTGCTTTGGGTCTTAATAAAAGCACAAAAGACATTTCACTTGTGCAAACACTTAATCAAACTTCCGGGCCCATTTTTCAGTAACATAAAGTCTGATGGAGCTTGTCCATTTTCTTTTTTGATGATTTACTGGGAACATGTGAAGTTCAGCCACAGCAGGTGTTTATTAGGCCTTGTCTCTGAGTGACAGATTAAAAGAGATCCGCAAATAAATCCCCACACAATTTCCACAGCACCGTGGAAAAGCTCCAAAACAATCAATTTATGCAGCATTCTGCAGTTTGCTGGTTTGTTGGAAGAGGATTAAAAAGAACTTTGAGCAGTGAACACAAAGATTCTGATAAAGCCGGAAGCCACTTTTAATCAAGCCAGGCTTCCTGAAGTATACAAGAGGTATAGTCTGAAAACTTCGGAAAGTACGGTGAGCCATTTTAAAGTACTTGAGAAGGACTAGTGATTGCTTCTCAGTGGTATTTGTGTCCCTTTGTTGCTTTGAATATTTATGAGACCCACACAGACTAAGAAAAAATATTATTTAAGCTTAAATATGTTTGAATAAAAGCACAAGCAAGTGGATTGATATTCAGGCTGTGTATGTATGTGTACAGTTTGCATGTATTGACATCTTAAAATAGCGGAGGGAGATTTTAAAGTGTCCGTCATATTAAATTAACATGATCTTGTTCACTTATTACTAGGTAGAGTCAGGGATTCATGTGCTGGACTCATCTATCTAGAGAAAACCTAAATGCAACCTAAAGTCCAAAAGAGCAAAGGGGAGCAATGAAAACTGGGAATAGTCATTAACCCCAGAATATTGTATTAAATATAAACATGAGTCCCATTTTATTTTGTGTTTTGATGCTCGTCGGCTCCAGTCTGCAGATTTTGGGCCAGTCGGAGTTGTAAAATTTCACTGAAAATCACGTAAACTATGATGGGTAGTGACTTTAGTTTCTCACCCTCGGACTAGATGGAATCATGTTTAATATTTATGAGCCAGCTGACTAAGTCTGTAGAGGAAATATGAGTGACCAGCCAATGGAAAGTGTGAGGGACAATGAAGCTCAAAAAATTGAGATGGCGAACAAGTAATCAAAGTAGCCACTCACCTCCAACTGGCGTTGCCATCTTTAGAGACCATACTGGCCCACCCGTCCACCAAAGACGGCATCCAAATGTGTTTTGCCTCAACACTAACAGCAACAATCTCATACATATTTGTTTATATATGTCATGCTTCTCCTTGAAATGGAGGTGTGACAGGGCGGAGGGCAGGGCAGGGTCGTGATCAGGCTAATTAAGCCTCCGCTTCCAAGTGGCCGGGCTCCTCCGTCCCCCCGGCAGACGGCCTCGGCTGCTCCATTGGTGTGGATGGTAGCGGTGAGAACTCTACTACAGCGTATCCCTCCTCCTTCCCGGGTTTCGGCACCAGTGTAAAGCCGTTCATTGGAAAGGAGGAGGCGAGAACCGGCCTGGTGATATAAACGATATTTTAATGATTAACTTAAACAAAAGACAAACACACACACGACGGACATGTCCGTAAACGATTTCTCTCTCGTCGCACCACCGTCCGCAATCAGCCTTTATCCCTCTCGGAGGCTTAATTAGCCTGATATGTCATGCTTCTCCTTGAAATGGAGGTGTGACAGGGCATATAATCACGACCCGGCCCCGCCCTCCACCCTGTCACAGGAGGGTGTGTGTTTGTAATCAGATCAGATCATCTTGATAGTAAAGTAGTGTGTGTTCCTCGGTCGTTTGGTGTGTGATGGTCAGTTTTTATTTGTAGCCATTTACATAGTCAATAAGTGTATGATCCCTAGTGTTTTTAGAATATTTAGATTTTAAAAGTTGTGAAGTTTATTACAGCCTTAACTTGGCCTGTTCTGTAAATTGAGTTATACTAAATACAACTTGTACAAAAGTTTTTGTTTTTTTTTTAAACTCTGTGATAAAGACAAAAAAACAGCTAAAATTACTTAAATATTTTTCTTTAAAAAACCTAGTGACATCTTTGCATGGGCTTAAGTGAATCGGTTCTTCTTCTTTTTTTCTTTTTTTTTGATGAATTGATGAATCGTTTTTATAATTCACTTTCAAGAACCATCAGAATGAACCAATTCACTCAAATATTGAGAGAGAGGTCAGTGTCTCGATTTGCTTGGCTGCTATGTGCACAATGTAGCGCTTTTGTCGCGTTACACCATTACTTATTGCAAGAGTAGCTAGTTATTGAAAAAGCTACACTATTGTGAAGTTTAACTACTGTCATGCTATTGTATAAAGTAATTAAGTACTTTAGCTAGTTAGTTAGTTAGAACGTTGATGCCTAAGGTGACTGCCTTGCCCATGCCAAGATCCGCCACTGTCATTTAGACACAGTACTGCAGTCAATGAACATATAAGACTTCATAAACTATTGAAAGATATAGCAGAACTACCTAAATGATATCGCTAAATGAACTTTTTTTAAACTAAATTCCACTTTGTCTTAACCCAAATGTAAAGTCCATTGACAGACAAGTCTTCATCTATTGACTGGTAAATTGTTTGTGATTTTTATTTTAAAGCATACATTATTATTGAGAACATACTATGTGACCTGCTCCATCATTTTGAGTCACTTTGACCAAGAAAAATATTGTATGCACTCAATTAAAAACGTTACATTTAAAGGAAAAAATGAAAAAGTCAACATTAAAATGATTACATCTCAGCGATGGTTTGGAGAAGAAACATAATAATTATATAATTATAAAGCTGAGGTTTTCTTTTTTCTGTATAATGTGTTTCTTGGTCCCTCAAAATGATGGAGCAGGTAACATATGCTGTGACAGTTTACACAGGACCAGTAACTGCAATCATCAAATCACTTTATTAATGCTGAAACAAAGAAGTCACGTAATCGGACTGCTTGGGCATATCTCAATCGCAATTCACCTTAGATTGAGTTTTCCTCCTATGTCTCACAACATCTCAGGAGAAGCATTCTCTATTTATAAACATCATTAAGGGCAAATGCATTTATTATTAAAAGTTAATATTAGACTACATGCTCCCCTCATCTCAGAGTGACCAGTGTGGCTGAAATGCTAACCATCATGTGAGGTTTTTAAAACAAAATGCAGTAGCTTTCAGAGGCAACATCTAAGATGACTCAGGGACAACAGGGGCGAGTTTACTTAAGGCTAATACACTGCATTACAGGCATATTTAGGAAAAAAAAACACTTCCGTCTCCCACGGCATTACATTGTAACAGTTTTGTGAGACTTAAAAATAGTAATAGAGGAAATATAAGAGGCATTTAAGGCAGTATGACGAACACCTCCACTCAACTACCCACAGCAGGGACCTTGAGGAATATAGCGCAAGTATATTTCAAGAATTGTCAGCATCTCAGGCAATACAATATCCAAATCCCCCCTAACTGGTCCTGTTCACTTCACCATAAGCACTTTTTTTTTTCCATATCACTGTCTAAGCATGATATTTAGCTTCCATTGACTGCACAAATCTAAGGAGAATCTCAACAGGAACCTGTTGGCTAAAAGATGCTCACAACACTTTAATTAGATCAACACTAGCTATAATATTACAGCATTTTTGAGATCTCAAATGATAAAGCAAAATGCTGTTAAAGATCTTGACAGCATGGCATCACTGATTAGATCACAAGTAGTCTCGCAATCTCCACTTTAACTCTTGGAATAGCCTGGTTCTTGAACTATTGCAAATACTGACCAAGAACTGTCCACTTAGGGCCCCTAAGAATGATGCTTTCTTACGTTACAAAAAATCTAGATGGAGCCAAACAAATAAAGCAGAATGTTTGATGTCTCGATACTCTTTTTAAAAGTTATTTTAAAAGGGCCAGTGGTGGCTCAGTGGTTAAGGCTCTGGGTTACTGACTGAAAGGTCGGGGGTTCAAGTCCCAGCACTGCCAAGATACCACTGTTGGGCCCTTGAGCAAGGCCCTTGACCCTATCTGCTCCAGGGGTGTTGTTTCATGGCTGACCCTACGCTCTGACCCCAGCTTAGTTGGGATATGTGAAAACAACTGCGTTTCATAGGCTCTGTACTGTAATCTTAATAATTCAGCCTACCCAGAGGTGGAAAGTAATGCAATGCAATTATAACTATTATGGTTACAGTACCATACAGTAAAATATGTTTTGAGTAGCCTATAGATTAAATACTGTATGTCCTAAGACTTTTACTTTTACTTGAGTTTATTAAAAAGGATGTAATCAACTTTGCTATATTTATTTTTCACCACAAAGTACAAATAAATGGCATAACATTTCTGAATGTTTGGCAAGTTACAGTATAGGTGCTCAATATGCTTCCAAACTGATACGCGCATCTGCGTGGCATCATGGAAGCCCGCAGTGCGACGCAGTGTGCTCCAGAGATAGTAAAGCGCAAATCTTTTGCTGAAGTCATCCAGGCTTTACTTGACATTGCGGCGCAAAGCACAAAACGTATGCAATACATTTGAATTTAAAGAATTGTGGAGGAAGTTTAACATCTCAAACGGCTAGACAACCTAGACATTCTAAACAGCAGTGATGGAAAGAAGAGGAGACAACACTATCCCATGCACCAACATAAAATACAAATCTCTTTAAACTAAACATCATAACCCTTACTAAAATGTATCACGTCTTTACTGTGGTAACCAGTGGTCAAGTGGAACCATTCAAGAAACCATTCAATCAAATATGATGGGACGAACTGACCCTGACTTTGACTTCGCCATTGTTGACGAATGCTCACGCCAGTTGCACACAACACACTGAAGCAGCGCGCAAGCAGTACCAAAGCTGTACGTCAGATAAATTTAGCAGCAATAAACGCTTGTGCTTTTATGCCGGCAGCACTCTAAAAAACTAAGTTATCTAATGGTTATCAGGAGTGAGTATTACAAACTTGATCGTCATAAAATCTTATGTACATGATGCTAAGTTAACGTAGAGTAATGTTGTCTTGTAGAATTATTTGAAGTAGAGACAGCCAACATAATAATCCCTGCTCATTTCAAGCATCATCACTCAGTGTAATGGGGAGAGGGAGGACAATGAGCTTACAACAGAGGACTGTTCGATCACTCAGTTTGGCTCAATCAACCTTAATAATACAGCTTAATAACATAGTCAGACATATGTAATTATATACAACTATTGAATATCGATATAAAACATTGGTAACACTACAATGAGGTTTCATTCATTACCGCATCGGGTATCATAAACAAACAATGAACAATATATTGTTTACAGCATTTATTAATCTTTGTTAATGTTAGTTAATAAAAATACAATTGTTGATTTTTAGTTCATTTTAGTTCATAGTGCATTAACTAATGCTAACTAATACATTTTTTATTTTAAAAATGTATTTCTATAAGATTTACTGTACAGTACTCTTTCCCGCACTGAGTATAACTGTCTCAGCAAGTGCATACAAATATCTATAAGGCATCAAAATGCACTTCCAGTGTAAGCTCCCTTCATTATTATGCATCATTTCTAGCTGGATGAATGTGCATTTAGAGAGAACGTGTGTACATCTCAATTTGTATTTGTCTTATAAACGACTATGGCTTTCAGATAGTCATCCAGGCATAGACGCAAGGCTTTTCTTTAAGTTTGTCTGATCTGACGGGGTCAGGATGCATTAAAATGCATCACACTGGCATGACTCACCAGATGCTGAGGCTATTTGTCATGGGTTTGCATGCACACACAAGGTTTTGATAACCTTTAAAGGATGTCGAGTTTTGAGACAGGCCTCCTGGATCTGACAGCTGTCGGATACAGGATAGATTGTGATAGTGTTTTATGTGTTTTAGTACTCTGAAGGATCAATAGACCAGCCGCTTTGATGCTGGTCTGTGCTTGTCCATAGTTCACACAGAGACTGGAGGTGATTTCTCTCTAGACCCAGGCTAAGCTTCTGATACTTTCCTCTCCAGATCTGAGTGAAATTTGATCTTGACAAGCAAACGTGTTTTGCAAAAAACACAGTCTCGGGTTGATGACTGCACCACTAACAAGAGGTGAAAGTCCGGACTAGTTCTGCTATATAAAAGTTTGATTAAGAGTCAGATTTATACAATAATCTGTCCTCTGTCAAGATATAGATTTCTAGTTAGTTCTAAACTAAATTTGCTTAAAAGTTTTTAGAAGACCAAAGGTCTTGACATTTTGATCAATTTGACATTTTTAGATTCTCATATATCTATTTTTTACAGTAGTCCCCTCTTCAGTTTATGGAATACAAGCAGAAAAGAGCCATGATTCACATATATTCTGCTCCTAGCCTCCCAGGGGAAATGCCATTTAGAGCTGGCATTGCTGGGTGTTCAAAACAGCCCAGGACCTATTAAAAGGCTGATGTGTCAAACCAGCATCATAACAGCTGCTTAGACCCTGCCCCCAGCAAAGGTCACCAACACAAATCTGTGACTAATCTTCAAACGCTTCACAGCAGTGCATCATTTTCAAACCATACACACTGGTTGACTAACCTTTACCTAGTGTTTTCCCCCTAACAACAAAAATGTGGCAATGTTTTAGAAGAATATTCATTTTGACAAATGCCTGTTGACATCTGGTTACAGTCATAGCTCACAGCAAGAAGTCACTGTGAGGCCTTACTCACAAACACATGATGGCACTGCTCTCCTATTAATGTAAAATATTTGAATTAACACCTATTTATTATTAACTTTGCTATGCAACTTGGTAAAATTCTGTATTTGCAAAAATGTGTCTTTATGATGAGAAATTTATGCTCCATGACTCAAATATGAATATGGTAAGAGGCCAATGAAAATCGACCACATGTGGCCACAAAAAATACAGATGGCCAACAAGCACTTTAAGTGGAGGTAACGATTTACTCACCCAGCTTACCACTTACATCCATCCCACATAACATTATCCGTCTTTCCAACCAAGACTGCACCCATATACGCTCAGTCCTTTACTTTTGAGACTCAGAAAAGAGAAGCAGAAACATCAATGGCAGAGCTCCCATACACCCATGTTTGATTAAATCTGTCATCATCTGTCTGGGCATAGCGACGCCGGGAAGATAAGTGGCGAATGAATTTCACCTGCATGCCACACCGGTCTCGCCAGTGCCTACGTGTTTTGTTACAATGGTGCTGTAACCCGGGAGTGTAACAGTTTGTAGAAAGGAGAAAGCTAGGGCCGGCTTGACAAACACATAGACATTTATTGTTGCACTTT
Source organism: Xyrauchen texanus (assembly GCF_025860055.1). Taxonomy (NCBI): domain Eukaryota; kingdom Metazoa; phylum Chordata; class Actinopteri; order Cypriniformes; family Catostomidae; genus Xyrauchen; species Xyrauchen texanus. Next base: position 3,249,964 of record NC_068289.1, read on the forward strand.
TAAGTCACACACAATAACACACTTCTTCACACTATGCTATGCTTTTCAGCTTCACTACACATAAACACTGTGGCTTTTCAGCTCAACATGCTACATATAGACAGCTTCACACATCTCTCTCTCTCCTGTCTGCCGCTGCCCCTTCTCCTTAAGTACTCCCGCTGCCCCTCGCTGGAAAGTGAGACCGGTGTGGCACGCAAATGAAAAACATTCGCCACTTATCTTCCCAGTGTTGCTCTGCCCAGACACCGCTCGGCTCCGCCCTGCTCACCACAATCTCTTAAAACGAGGGTGTGTGTTTACATGTGAGTTTGTGATCGGATCAAATTCACAGGTGGAGAGATCTCCAGTCGTTTATTGTTGGTGATGCCCAGTTTTTGTCTGTCATTTGCATAGTCGGTAAGTGTGTGATACCTAGTCTTTTTAAATACTGTTCAAGCGGATGAAGAAATTTGTCGACTGATAAAATAACTAACTACATCTTGGAGTTTAATGGCATTTTGGTGCTGATGTGTGAATGGTCACAAAACTGTAAAAAGATGGAAACCATTGCAGGTGTGATTAGCAGATGTGATACATTTACTAGTTAATGCACTACAACAATTTTACTGCAATTTGCCAGGTTGCATGTGTGAAAGGGGCTTGTGGTAGTTCCAAATACAATGGAGCTCAACAAAAGATTAACATCCAAGATGGAAATATTAATCAGAAATATAAACACATGTTTATTCAGTACTGAAAAGTATCCATCAATGCATCCATGTCGCGATAGATCAATCTTATTACTGATAAATTCTCCCCTACAGAGGCAAAATGCAGGAACAATTGGCCACACTGAAACTGAGATGGCTTCAACATTATTTTATTAGCATAAACACTGTGGCAACAACTCAGAAGTGCCTTTGCAACAAATACACATACTTTGACAGGATGCGAGCAGTATCTTAGATTGCAAACAGAGTGTTGTTAACTGTCTGCATTCTTTCTATATGCTCAAATGAGAAATTCCGGTGCATTCTATGCAAAATCACGCTATCCACAGCACAACAATAGGCCTCCAGAAGTAAAAATCCCATTCAAAATCTCCACAGAGAAATTGATTGTCAACAAGAATGCATAAATGTTTCAAGACAGACCTACCTAGAGCTGCCCGGTAGTTAAGCGATTGTAAATGCTTCTGTAGTAAATAAAAATAAATTGATCAATTGTCACACATTCTACATACATTTCTGCATATACATGGTGAAATTATTTATTTTTCACATATCCCAGCTAAGTTGGGGTCAGAGTGCAGGGTCAGCCATGATACGGCGCCCCTGGAGCTGATAGGTTCAAGGGCCTTGCTCAAGGGCCCAACAGTGGTGTCTTGGTGGTGTTGGCGCTTGAACCCCTGACCTTCTGGTCAGTAACCCAGAGCCTCAACCACTGAGAATTTGTTGCTGTGGAAATGGAAATTGCCCCATGAAACATCAACACTGACCACCAAAAAAGCATTCCAAATAATCTCAGTCAATTTTGCAGAGTTATGGTATAGGCTATATTAATATATATAGTACTAAACTTCTTATACAGGTATATGGCATTTCGTTACTTAAAGACAATATTTTTTAATGTATCATCATGGCTTATTGTTAATGCTTATTGTTCATGGCTCGATTGCATCATTCAAAATGCTTGGTGACATTAGTAATTTTCTTATGAAACATTATTTAGTGCACAGTATTGTACCTTTCTGTCAAAAGTATCAAATGTTGTGATGGTTGGTTTGGTTCGAGGCTTGAAACTCCTTATTGAAGAATTTTCTGAAATGTCTATGGAGAAAATGAATGGGGAAAATAAAGTTCAAATATCCCTATATTTGAACTTTATTCAAATATTTGAATAAAGTATTTTCCCTATAGGTAAACATAAACAATAAAAACCTACAGACAAAGCGTTCTAAACATCCAGTGAGACAAACAGTAAGAACTGCTGACTGAACTGTTTATATTTCATAAGGATGAATCTGACTCACTCTTGATGGCTCATATTGCAAAGCTTCCAAAGCATGCTGGGCAAAATGGTATAGATAAAGTGAGTCCAGTCTCCCATTCAATGCGAATGTGACCTTTTCTATAAATGCAATTCTCACATTAAAGCTTAGCAATGGCATTGGGCTCTTCCAATCTGAGTTATTACACTCATTACAGTCTGCATTGCTACTTTAAATGAGCATATTTATTTAACTGCCAACAGAGGAAGTGTATTTGTTCCAAATGTGAATAGGTGAGGTCCCTATAGAATACATGACACATATTAGTTCAAGTGTAACCAATGTTTACCATGCACAAGCTAACATGCATATTTTAACCATGCATTTACACGTGTATGTTGAATGATCCAAGAATGCATACTGTGCAAATGAAATAAATGCTGTGCTTTCTGTGACAAACTGAAATATCCTCATTAATGTGTTAAAATGGACAGTTTTATCCACAACACCAGAAACCAACCGGAAACACTCGCTTTTACCCCTGGTGTGAACGGTCTGTTTTCAGTTATTTCAGGGTGAAGATGCCTGCATTATATATCTTGCAAGATGTTGATTGGATTACAGTTGTGGGACGAGGTGGGGAAGCTGATGGGGCGAGTGTCTGGAATGAAGCTGTTTATTCCCAGCGGTGTCAGCACATACATGGCCAACCACTCATTCCTGAGTTAATACACCCATCCGTAGAGGGAAGCTGCTTCACAAGGCTCCATCAGCAGAGCACTAACCCAGGAAAAGGGTTGCTTAATCCAACCACAACTGTCACACTGGAGATAAAGCTGGAACACAGCAGCATATGGAGTTTACAGTTAAACTGCTCATTGATGGTGTTGCTGAAAAGGATACTGAAGGGATAAGTCTGGAGGGTAGTGTGACCATTTAAATTTGACCACCATTGTAATGGATTATCCTCTCTATCCAGCCAACATCTGTTAGCCTATTTTGCTGTCTTATAAGGTTTAATTCCAGATATGCCAAGTTCAGGTCTCTTGAAATGTAATTATTCATTTTTCTGAGCATATGAGTAATTGCATTTAACATTTTATTGACTCAAATACAGAAATGAATGCTTAATATTAAGTTAAGAATCAAGTACTCAAGTGTTACAAGTTGTATGTAAATTTCTCTTGTTCCCATTTGTGGTGAAGTGGTCTATGTGGGGGGCAATATGGAAGTGGGAAGGTAAATTACTAGAACGTTTCTATAAACGGGGAAAATTACTAACCCAAATCAGAAAGGGCACACAAATTCACCGTTCCAAACACAAGGGAGTAAGAGATGTGGATACAAAAAAACATCTCTTCATTTTTAACATTTGGATAGGCAACTGAATACTCTTTCCATCATTACTAAAATATTAAGTCACGATGAAACCCAGACATTAAATCTGTGGTTCACAATAGGGTTCACACAAGACACTCGCACACTCAAAACAGGTACAGTTTCGGTACTACACTGAAAGCGGTTCAGATTCGGTACCTCACTGAGAGCTGGGGCTTACCAGTGGCAGAAATGCTAGCAAGTTCAAGGGTCCCCCCTATAAAAGACACTTCACCCACCAGTGTAGTCAAACACCCACATCATACATACACACACACACACACACACACACACACACACACACACACACACACACACACACACACACACACACACACACACATACACCAGAATGTTTGGTTTCCCTAAACACTCTGGGGAAACACTTTGCAGGGAGACAACTGTCTATCCCACTACACATTCATCCATCAATGAATGGGAAACTGCTGTGTGACGATCAGAAGATAACTCGTCACATATGAACGAAGCGTCCAGGACCCCTTGGCGTCACTTATTGACGCACTGGGTATACCTTTGGCGTCATTTTTCAACGTGCAGGGTAGTTCGATAGAACTGGAGCCTGTAGCGTTGAAATTTGACGTCTTGGGCTGCGAATGGGTCGAGAGTCGAGACTGCAATAAATAAAAATAAAAAGGAATAGGCTACAATAAATGATCTATGCCAGGGCTAGTATAATGGTGGCCCCCCGATCATCTTTATCTGGCCCTCCAACTGTTTTTTTATGTTTAAAAACCCTCACAATCTGATATCAAAGTGCCCTCTCAGCAAAGGTTTAGCGCGTTCATAGGCAACCGCATTCATCGGTGAGTTTAACCGCATTCATCGGTGAGTTTAACAATACTAGAAGTCTATCGGACTACCCTGCACGTTGAAAAATGACGCCAAAGGTATACCCAGTGCGTCAATAAGTGACGCCAAGGGGTCCTGGACGCTTCGTCCATATGTGACGAGTTGGGGTGTGAGAATGTGTTGGTAGAGTAGCAGGACCAGTGCTATTTCACAGAGGGCATGTTTCCCAAGTTTTCACCAGTAAATAATGAGTTATGGTATAGGTTATATGAATATATAGTAATGAACTACGGCATTTCTTTACTTAAAGACAATATTTTTTATTTTATCATCATGGCTTACTGTTAATGCTTATAGTTCATGGCTCGATTGCATCATTCAAAATGCTTAATGGCATGAGTAATTTTCTTATGGAAGATCATTTAGCGCACAATATTGTACCTTGGACTTTTTTCAGATTTGTAGAAATTGTTTCTTTCAAATGTATCAAATGTTGGAATGTTGTGATGGTTGGTTTGGTTCGAGGCTTGAAACTCCTTATTGAAGAATTTTCTGAAATGTCTATGGATAAAATTAATGGGAAAGTATTCAAGCCACTGAACAGTGGAAATTCACTAATGTGTGAAACTGCTGTGTGACAATCAGAAGATATTTTATATTACAGTAGAGCAGCAGGATTTTGGACCAGTGCTATTTCGCAGAGGGCGGGGCTACCCTGCACAATGCTGCAGAACATGAAACCAAAGGATCAACAAAATATCTTGTTGCTTGTCGATGTCTCAGCTGGTTGGGACAAAAAGTCATTGAACTATTGAAAATATAGCTGTTATCTTGTTGCTTTTTTGTGTCACGCCTGTTTAGGACACAAGATTGGGTTAAACATGACATCAAAATGCCTCTCACATTGACAGCTTAATTGAAAATAGACATTGAAGTAACAATAATATCATACTTATCCCTACAATATATGTAACATTCGTATGTAAACCACAGCAAGTATATACAGTACCTTGTTGTTTCTAGTAATTCCGTCTGCATTATCTGTCTTAATAATTGGCCAACTTTGTCTTTTTGCCCACAGGAGCCTAAATGACATATTGTGTGACATATTGCATGGGTAAGTGTCATTGTGTACAAATTTCTCTCATAAGCACACCATTGTTATTGTCTCAGGTGTTTCATCATAGAAATAGGAACAGCAGGAGCAGACATGCATTCATGGGCTATAAAGAAAGACCACTCATTTCATGTCAAGCCTGGGCTACATTTTGCAAAGTGACTTTGCTAGAATCAGGACAATGTATTATAATAAGGAGATTTGTTTACATAAAAGATATGCAAATGAGAGAGAGTGAGAGAGAGAGAGAGAGAGAGAGAGAGAGAGAGAGAGAGAGAGAAAAAACATTGTAAAGAAGATACTTTCATTTATACAAGAACGTTTAGTTAACCTACTGTAGCAACACCTGTTCTGACACCATTAAAAAGAACATTACATTTTCTGGATACAGTAAAACATATATTCAGATTCTAAAATGTTGGATGTGCTGACACAATGTATATAAGAATCCAAAACTGAAATAGTTATTTCTGAAATTAACATAACGGATAATAAACAAGTTGCTACAAGGGTTGTAAGACTACATAAAGTTGTCTGCTTAATTACACGTAATTCATCAAGAACGTAAACAGTTTAAGTGTTTGTAGAATGAAGTGTAATAGAGTGCATCATTCTTGTTCTGGAAGTAAAATTCCCCCAAAAATGTTCAATAGACAAATTTATTTTCACCTTTAAAGACAGACATATCGTGAACTCCAAGGTTGTTCATTGATGGCAAATGCCTTTGATGATGCAATTGTCATCGTTATTACAACTTAATTGTTTAAAAGTCATGTTTAATGGCAGAATTCCTGGTGAAAAACTACACTACCCATGGTCCAGCAGAGAAAGATCCACCAATCATAGAACCGCATCCAACAGCACCTAGAAAACAAGTCCAGCAGCGACTGCCCACTTTCACCATGCACTGTTTGTGGCTAAAGGTTGGCTCTGATTGATTAAGTCATGATAGTGAGGGACACCAGGCCTTCTCTGTAGAAAGGATTAGAACATGTCACTCAGTTCTTACATTCAAGAGCTAACGATTGAATTATGATTGCCTCCGAGCAGCATGTTGAATTCATGAATTAGATAACATAATCTTTGGAAGAATATGATTTAAGACATGCTCGATAATATAGCCCCAGAGAATGCATGCACATGCACCATGCATGTATCATTGTAAATCAATAGACATTTGAGTTCCTTTGATGTCTGCAAGCCGTATCTTTGTGATTAAGACATCAACATGACAGTGTGTAATTGGCTGCTCCCGAGGATGCTACAATGTACCTCAACTGTGTATGACATAGCCACTGCAAGTCTCCCTGAAAAAGATGTTTAAATGGTGATTTGGAGATCAATAATCAAGTGGAGGATAACATCATTTAGAGCTCAGATAAAACACCATTTAAACACCATTGCTTTTGATCTTGAAGCTGGAACCTGTTACAGTATGTTATCTATTATACAGCTTTACGAGTGTTAGATAGCACATGGCAATATGGGGAGCTAAAGGGAGGGTGTTAATATGTCACAAGGGGGAGTCGGCGAGTTCCAATACAAAAGAGGTATTCATTTTTTTTCAACACAAAAACTTGCTTTTCAGCCCTTGATGACAGGTGATGATCCTTATGTTCTCATCTCCCGATCTCCCTCTCTATTCACAAGCTGGTGCTCAACCACGCCCCCACCTCCACAATAACTTTTACATTTTTGCTGTATCATGAATTGTTTTGTCTTTCATTATTCTTTTACTGTTTACATTAAGCTAAAAAGCCTAAAATAGACTTTTCAATTGCAGGTTCCATTGTGATAGGTACCCCTATCTTTTTGTATGATATAACATTGCAAGCATTGTATACAGCCGGCAAATATTATTAGACATTGGAGCGCTTAGTACAGGCACAGATATTAACACTTCACTCTGACTCCACCAGCTACCACCAGAGATAGCCAGGACACCGGGCTTGAGTAATCCAGGCCCATCGCAGGCGACGAGATTATAAACAAAAGAGGGGCAAGCATGGAGGGCTGCATGCTAGGCTTAAGCTAAACCCACATCAGCCAGCACTCTCCAGCATTTTCCTCACTAATGTACGATCTCTGGTGAATAAAATCGATGAGCTACGGCTTTGGACCACACAGAAAATGCTTGCGGACTGCAACATTCAAATTTTCCTTTAAACCTGGCTCAATGACAACATCCCTAACAGCTTGATGGAGCTAGCAGGCTGTAACAACTTCAGGTCTGACAGAACAACTGCAGACTCTGGCATAAGCAAAGGTGGATGTGTATTTACGTGAACAAAACATGGTGCATGGATACTGTTATCGCTGAATCCAAATGATCCACTGACTATTCTTCCTGCCCCGTAAATTCTCTTGCATTATTGCTATTGCTGTTTATGTTTATGTCCCCCCATAGGCAAATGCTAAACTAGCCTTGAAAGAACTGTGCACCTGCATAAACAAGAGGTGAGGTCTGTACTACCCAAATTCTACCTAAATGTCCTCTGCCCTATGAGAGGAGACTTGGGCCAAGTTTACACAAACATAGAAGAGTTCTACAAAACTTATCCCCTTCCCCATGTAGGTAAATCTGACTTTATGTCCCTTGTCTTGCTACATAAATACACCCCCATCATTATAAGTCTGAAGCCATCTGTGAGGACAGTGAAGGTGTGGCAAGAGGGAGCAGATGCCTTACTACAGAAACAGATTCAACACATTTCCAAATCAGAAGCCGTGTATGAACAAGGAGGTGCAACTCCTACTGTGTGTGCGGGATGCTGCCTTTAGGTCAGAGGACCAGGATGCCTTCAGCTCATCCAGGGTAAATCTGAGAAGAGGAATTAAAGAAGCCAAGCATGCCTACAAACAGCAGGTTGAGGACAACTTCAACAAGGCTGATCATCGACGCATTTGGTACAGAATTCACATCCTCACAGACTATAAACAATCTAACACTCACCCTGATACCAGTGATGCCTCCCTTTCTGACAGTCTAAATCACTGTTATGCTCACTTTGACCAGGGCAACCATACCACACCCAGTAAAGGCATAGTTCAATCAAACAATGTCCTGCTTTCCTTCTCCACCAGCAGCATGTACTCCACCCTGAGCAGGGTGAATGCAGACAAGGCTGCTGGACCTGATGGGATCCCAGGCTGTGTGCTTATGGCCTGCGCAGAACAGCTGTCTGGAGTGTTAAAAGACATTTCTTACATATCCCTATCCCAAGCAGTCTTAACCTCCCTCTTCAAAACAGCCACTAACGTGCCTGTGCAAAAACATGCTACAGCTACCTCAAACAACTTTACAGCAGTTGCCCTCAGCCCAGTCATTGCCAAATGTTTTGAGCGGCTGGTCCTAACACATCTGAAATCCTGTCTGCCCTCAACACTAGACCCCTACCAGTTCACCTATTGTCCTAATAGGTCAACAGAGGATGCCATCATCACTGCTCTTCACTCTGCCATGACCCATTGGATAATAGCAATTCCTATTTGAGGTTGCTATTTATCGATTTCGGCTGAGCTTTAACACCGTCACTCCATCCAAGTTGATAAACAAGCTCACACACCTTGGCATCAGTATCTCCCTCTGTAATTGGATAATGGATTTTCTCACTGACAAACCACAGTTGGTGAGGCTCAGTAACATGACATATTCCATCCTTACTCTTAGCACTGGTGTTCCACAGGGCTGTGTGCTCAGCCCTCTCCTCTACTCCCTGTACACCCATGACTGTGTTTCTGATTATGGTTCTAATAATCAAGTTTGCAGATGACACAACATTGGTTGGTCTAATCAGCAATGATGATGAAGCAGTCTACAGGGATGAATTCCAGCACATGGAGGAGTGGTGAGCCATTAACAATCTGGACCTCAATACCCCAAAAAACTAAGAAATTATTGTAGACTTCAGATGGACCAAGAGGAGTCAAGCACACACCACTATTCACATAAATGGAGAGGAGGTTGAATGCATGACTAGCTTTAAGTCCTTGGGAGTTTATATCTCAGATTACCTGACCTGGAGCATTAATTCCCCTCCTGTAGTCAAGAAGGCACAACAGCACCTATTTTTCCTGAGGAGACTGAGGAAGTCTCGCCAATCTTCACAGATACGGGTGAACTTTTATCGCCGTACCATTGAGAGCATTCTGACAACTGCATCTCAGTGTGGCATGGCAACTTCTCAGCAGCTGACAAAAAGGATTTCCAGTGGTGAAAATGTCTACTGTCGTAACCCCCATTCCCTGATGGAGGGAACATGACATTGTGTCGATGTAGTGACACTAGGGATCACCTTGGGAGCCCCAAACACCTCTGATGTTTTAAGAAAAGGCCAATGAAAATTGGCGAGTGAATTTTGCAAATTGTGGCCTTTTAATAGTTCCTAGAATATCAAAATCCACAAAAGGAGGTAACTGTTAAACTCCTGTTTAACTGCAAAACTATGGAATAGTTTCCCTAATACTGATCGGGATGCAGATACACTCACTAAGTTTAAATCTAGACTAAAGAATCAATTATTTAGCCAGGCATACACCTAATTTATCCATCAACTCACAATTAGGCTGCTTTAATTTGGTCTTCCGGAACTAGAAAAAAATCTCAGAAATATTTCTTCTAATCTAAAACTCTGAACAATATATTCAATGGCATCTACGCTAATATTATTCTATTTGTTTCCCTCTCTCAACCTCAGGATTCATACACTGAGGTTACCAGAGCTGGCCAAATCCAGCTCCGTTCCTGCTTGGTGTCGGACTCCACTGCTACGTATCACTGAGTGATGACTACAAACTACAGCTGGTGCTAGTCTGACATCACTTCAGTCTTTTACAACGGACTTCAGAGGATGAACTGATGCCAACGCCAACTGTAAGACATAGGATAATTAATATGCTACTTCCTGAACCTTGGATTAAGGATGGGCCCCACTTCTGCAATCAATCCAGGATGAACTTCAAAGACATTAGTCATTAATCTAATAGTTCATACAAAATCTTATTTAAACACTGGCCCTTAGAGCTTAGTTAAAAAATGTTTAAACCATGACTTGCACTACACACAAATAACTAATACTAGCATTATATTTACATTTACATTTATGCATTTGGCAGACGCTTTTATCCAAAGCGACTTACAGTGTCCTTATTACAGGGACAATCCCCCCGGAGCAACCTGGAGTTAAGTGCCTTACTCAAGGACACAATGGTGGTGGCTGTGGGGATCGAACTGACAACCTTCTGCTTAACAGTTTAGTGCTTTAGCCCACTACACTACCACCACTCCATATACACTCACCTAAAGGATTATTAGGAACACCTGTTCAATTTCTCATTAATGCAATTATCTAATCAACCAATCACATGGCAGTTGCTTCAATGCATTTAGGGGTGTGGTCCTGGTCAAGACAATCTCCTGAACTCCAAACTGAATGTCAGAATGGGAAAGAAAGGTGATTTAAGCAATTTTGAGCATGGCATGGTTGTTGGTGCCAGACGGGTCGGTCTGAGTATTTCACAATCTGCTCAGTTACTGGGATTTTCACGCACAACCATTTCTAGGGTTTACAAAGAATGGTGTGAAAAGGGAAAAACATCCAGTATGCGGCAGTCCTGTGGGCGAAAATGCCTTGTTGATGCAACTTTGCCTGAACTAACCACTCGTTACAACCGAGGTATGCAGCAAAGCATTTGTGAAGCCACAAAACGCACAACCTTGAGGCGGATGGGCTACAACAGCAGAAGACCCCACCGGGTACCACTCATCTCCACTACAAATAGGAAAAAGAGGCTACAATTTGCAAGAGCTCACCAAAATTGGACAGTTGAAGACTGGAAAAATGTTGCCTGGTCTGATGAGTCTCGATTTCTGTTGAGACATTCAGATGGTAGAGTCAGAATTTGGCGTAAACAGAATGAGAACATGGATCCATCATGCCTTGTTACCACTGTGCAGGCTGGTGGTGGTGGTCTAATGGTGTGGGGGATGTTTTCTTGGCACACTTTAGGCCCCTTAGTGCCAATTGGGCATCGTTTAAATGCCACGGCCTACCTGAGCATTGTTTCTGACCATTTCCATCCCTTTATGGCCACCATGTACCCATCCTCTGATGGCTACTTCCAGCAGGATAATGCACCATGTCACAAAGCTCGAATCATTTCAAATTGGTTTCTTGAACATGACAATGAGTTCACTGTACTAAAATGGCCCCCACAGTCACCAGATCTCAACCCAATAGAGCATCTTTGGGATGTGGTGGATCGGGAGCTTCGTGCCCTGGATGTGCATCCCACAAATCTCCATCAACTGCAAGATGCTATCCTATCAATATGGGCCAACATTTCTAAAGAATGCTTTCAGCACCTTGTTGAATCAATGCCACGTATAATTAAGGCAGTTCTGAAGGCGAAAGGGGGTCAAACACAGTATTAGTATGTGTTCCTAATAATCCTTTAGGTGAGTGTATATATATTATATATTATATCCATGCTGTTTAGCCAGAGGGGAATGTGCCCCCACAGTGAGCCTGATTATCACCCAAGGTTATTTTTCTCCATTAACCAACATTTTACGGAGTTTTGTGTTCCTAGCCACAGTCACCTTCCGTTTGCTCAATGGGGTTCTAAATCCAACTATTACTGAACTATTTATTGAATTATTTATTTTTATACACAATTTAGACTTTATTGATATTACAGTTTAATTGTCGGTTAAAGCATATTTACCGGAAAGGTGTTTTGAAATTATGTTTGTTGTGAAAAGCATTGTACAAATAAAAATGACTTGACTATTGATTGCAGTTTTTGTGAATTGCCTAACACCTTCTGTGACATTGTTGCTACCTTTTAATCTGACAAATGGCTTTCCATTGTGGTTGAACTGCCAATCATTGTTGGCCAAATGCACTAACAGAGAGACGAATAACCCCCAACAAAGAAGTAGTTGCTTTTTGGTCTATCGGCTTCGTATTGTCAATGAGGTTCTCTTCAACACCAGGCAATCCAGAATTATTTTCAGACTGTATGCATTTGTACTTACATTTTATAATTAAAAAAAAAAAAAAATAGTATTAGGATAACATAAAGAGTAAGGAAAATTCTAAATAGAAAATCAGATAACTTAATATATTTACCAACAAAGAAGCACTAAAGCTAAAAACAAGGGTCCATTTGCTTATAAAGTATATGGAAATCAAAATTACTTACCAAATCCTAAGTTAAAGGCACCTTTAAATTCTACAGTGTGCACAACAGGTAGGCCAGCATAGCATTGCCGTCAAGTGTCCTCATTTTAACTAACCTTCACAGAACAGGTCATCCATCAAGCAAAGCTCCTTGTCTCCAGGCAGCTGTTTCTCTGATCCTCACTCTGATCCTAAAGAAAGATCAAAGTCCCTGTAGCACAGTTTGAAACAAACTTTATTTCCTTTGACCATCTCCTTTGCTACATATGACATTATATACATTGTAGGGTACAGTATATGTTCACTATAACTGTTCAAAGGATTTATGCTATCTGTAAAGAAGCTTTGATTGCCATATATCTTGTCCTCCTTGGCAAACCAAATACTACCATGAGAGTCCACAACTTGAATGTGTGCTGAGCTATTAGAAACTGGAAGTCCAGAGACTGAAGGTAGATAAACAATCAAATGGATGATGATCTCAATCAAAACCTCACAGCTAAAAGCATGAACATGTAAACCACAACAAGCACAAATTACAAATTGGATAAACTGTCTGTATTGTTAGTAAAAAAAAAAGAGGCAGAGTATGAAGCCCCTCTAAAACTAAAATCCTAGAATCGTCCCTGCCTTCCAGTAAGGTTTAAAAAAATCTGGTATATATATATATATATATATATAGCTATATCTGGTGTATATATATATATATATATATATATATATATATATATATATATATAGCTATATAATATATAATGAGCTACTGTAGCCATTTCGTTCATCCATCGAACCCAAAACATCTCAGCAACTTCAACTGAGCAATAGTGCAATAGTATTTGGATGAAACCTTGTACAAATCACTGTGATATCTACACACGTTTTGTGTTGAAACCTTTTAAGGCATGAATAAAACATGGCTCTAAGTACTGAAAAGTACAGCTTTGCCACAAATGTGTCTCTCAGCTCTGAGTGCAACTGCACAGTAATGTATAATCTTTACTTGGAAGCTTCTGACATTCAAACTGCCAAGAGAGCAGCTTTAAGCAGACTTCTCTGATAATACGTAAGCATAGTATATAGTGTCAGAGGAATTGGCGTCAACTTTTCATTTAGATAAGTGCTGAATATTACATGATGCAAGCAACACAACAACAGTATTATAATACACACTTCTAGCTCACTTTTCCGGTTGGATCCAGTACAACAAGATTTAACACAAAGTGTGTTCAAAGCAGCTATGAAGTATTATAGTTATTATTTTACTTGCAACTCAAGAGTTTGTGTGTTGACATAAGAGCTGGAATAAAGGCATGTATACATTTAATTATAGAGTCATGATATCAATTTGGAAGGCTAATTATTAATGGGTTCCCCCCGGAATTTTAAATGGATTTTTAGAATAAATGTCTGTCGTTAACATTCCATGAAGAATCTTTCCTGTTTTGTTGTATGATGTAAATTAGACAGTCTTACCTCAAACATGAATTTTTAAGTTGCTAACAAGTTACAATGGTTGTCTGCATAATAGCGCAACAGTGCCCATCTCCGTTTTCAGCTGTCTGGGTTCCGGAAGTATTTTTCACATAAATGTTTTCCTTAAGATTTTCATAAAATCCTTCATAAAAGAGTTCTAAAGCCTGTTTACACCGCATGCCGGAGCAGTGCATCACGGCAATTTTGTAGCAAACCACGTGTGTGCTTTTACACCAGCTGTGTTTCTGCTGCAGAAACGTCTCATTTATGTAAGTAACCTTGGTTACCTGAGACGAAGGGAATGAAACATTGCATCCTTGCTGATGCATACGGGGATTGTCCTTCTACACGATGTAGTTGCACCCTCTCTACAATAACTTTTTTTCTTCCCTTTTTCTCCCCAATTTGGAATGCCCAATATGCTCTAAGTCCTCATGGTGTTGTAGTGAATCCACTCAATAAAAACAGTCGCACAAACACTATTCCTCAGAATTTTCTGACTGAGGGACAAAGAGTGCATCGTTCGCACCAAAGAACTCTGAGTTTTGTAGTGCGGCCAGCATTCGCGATGTCTCGCTCCCTTCGTCTCAGAGAACCGAGATTACTTACATAACTGAGACGTTGCCTTACAACTCAGTACACTTGACATTGCGTCCTTGGTGATGCATATTGGGAACAGAGTCCCATCACACCACTCTACACAGCATAACATTCCCAGAGAGGAAACATGATGCTGCAGTCTCACGGGATGGCGACTGACATGAGTATGCCACAAGTGAATGACCCTCATGGTCAGCCAGGAGGGGACAACTCAGAATATATATTTGAACTATGGTCATAGCGTATGGATTACCCCCATCACGAACCCAGTCAGAAAGGAAGTTTATTTATAATGAAGTGCCTGTAACTTTGGGAACACAATGGTCCGAATGCATGTGGTTGTGTAAAGTGACATGGAGCCTGTAATTAAAAAGAGGGGCATAAGTATATATTTGGCGAATAAAATAGAAAACATTCTAGACAGAGAGGACTTGGTTTGAGAGAGACGTAGGAAACAAGGTTTTAAGAAGCCCATCCTACTTCAAAACATGTCTTTTAAGGACACACTATACATCCATGCCTGTGAAGAGGTCACACCTCTAGTTGAGTGTACTTAAACACCAATTGTGCAATTCACACCCTGTGACTTGTAAGCCAGAGTGACTGTATCAACCAGAGAGACAGTCTTTGCTTGGAGATGGATGTTCCTATTGTGTATCCTCTATAGCACACAAAGAGCTGGTCAGGCAGTCTGAACTAGCGTGTGTGCTCAACATATGTGTGCAGCGCTCGCAAAGAGCATAAAAAATGGAGGGGAAAAGTCTTTAAGGTGAACCACCTGCACTCTGAAGGGTGTGGTTCTAACCTTTTCTGAGTTTGACAGTGGTTTTGAAAGACCTGGATAAAATTCCAGACATGAATTGTCAATGGACAGTGCTTGCAAATCACCAACCCATTTTAATGAGGCCAAAGCTAGCAGTGATGCGGTCTTAAGAGAAAGCAATTTTAGGACCAAGTTAGGTCCCAAGTCGGGGCTGTAGCAGGGTTATGTGAATTTAGCTGCCCTGCCCCCTAGGAATTATGATTAAATAATGTTTTCCTACATATATGCAGGTTTCAGGTGTGTGATACGCAGATATAATCACCACATAAACTTTGAGCATAGACAAAGTGAGCCCTGCATCTGAATGCTCTTGAGAAATTTACACATTTCAGGTATGGGGCAGTTCACAGGGACTTTGCCGAGTGAAAAGCACCAATGAACACATTCCATTATTAGTGCATAAAGGCATCTTGTGGATGGGGCTCTAACTTGTAATATGGTGTTCATAACCGACCGAGCCAATTCTGGCTCGTCCGCTGTGCTCCGTTCAAAGGCCACACGTGTAGGCTTCACTGCTCTGATTGGGGATGCCTATCCGTGCTTTGTGTTTGAGAGATCTTTCTTCATCTGTATTTCCCATGGAGGCCCGTCCAGCATTTCTACCATCTCCAGAAACCAGGTCTGATTGGGCCATTTCATCACAAATAACAGAACTGTTTCCAGGTCCACTCGGTCTTTGCTGAGGCACACTGGGGGAAATGCATACTTGCATTTTGCTGGCCATACGTGTACATCATATGTGACTCGATCACACTTAATAATATTGCTTAATAATATAGTTTGAAAAACTGAATTATGCACAACCATTGAATAGAGATGACTCTTTTTTGAATGTGTTTGTTTAAGGCTATGACTTGTAGTAAACTGTAGTTTTAAATGATAAAACCGAATAATGTCTGCTTAAGCGAAATAATACAAATAATTACATATTGTTTTTGTGTCATTTATTTTGATTTATTTATTTCCCTTTGAAATGTAATTAAAATAAAAACACAATAGACTACAAATAAACGTCCCTTTATCAGGACACTGTATTTTAAACATAATTTTGTAAAAATCCAAGTAACTTTACAGATCTTTATTGTAAAGGGTTTAAACAATGTTTTCCATGCTTGTTCAATGAACCATAAACAATTAATGAACATGCACTTGTGGAACGGTCATTAAGACACTAACAGCTTACCGACGGCAATTAAGGGCACAGTTATAAAAACTTAGGACACTAAAGAGACCTTTCTGCTGACTCTGAAAAACACCAAAGTAAAGATGCCCAGGGTCCCTGCTAATCTGTGTGAATGTGCCTTAGGCATGCTGCATGGAGGCATGAGGACTGCAGATGTGGCCAGGTCAATAAATTGCAATGTCCATACTGTGAGACACCTTAGACAGCGCTACAGGGAGACATGAAGGACAGCTGATCGTCCTCGCAGTGGCAGACCACGTGTAACAACACCTGCATAGGATCGGTAAATTGCGGGACAGATACAGGATGGCAACAACAACTGTCCGAGTTACACCAGGAATGCACAATCCCTCCATCAGTGCTCAGACTGTCTGCAATAGGCTGAGAGAAGGTGGACTGAGGGCTTGTAGGTCTGTTGTAAGGCAGGTCCTTACCAGACATCGCCGGCAACAATGTCGCCTATGGGCACAAACCCACCTTCACTGGACCAGACATGACTGCCAAAAAGTGCTCTTCACTGGCGAGTTATGGGTTTGTCTCACTAGGGGTGATGGTCAGACTCACGTTTGTTGTCGAAGGAATGAGCATTACACCGAGGCCTGTACTCTGGAGCAGGATCGATTTTTTGAAGTTTAAAGTGAGAGGATGTTTCTTTTTTTGCTGAGTATATATGCTTAATCTGTGCTCTGACTCATCTTCATGATGTCCATCAATAGTGCACATTTGCTTTAATTCAGTTTGAGCAGTAGTAGAGTCTACTACTACAATCCCATGAAGCATTGCGAATGATGTAATCGAATAAAAAACTATGGAAATATATAAATCTATTGATTTTAGATTGTAAATTCCAAGTATAGAAACAGTATATTTTAAGTTTACTGCAAAATATTCCAATATATGCAATAACAGTGCATCATGATAGTAGGCGGTCACTGTTGAAATCGTTTGGCTGGCATTTTTGTCCTATGATTGGTGGATCTTTCTAGACCGGCACCCCAAAGATGGCTAAGGGGACATAGAAGATGACCAAGTGGCCATGGAGGAGACCCCAGGGTAAGGATTGGGACCGGAGGTCTGGGAGGCAGCCTCGGGGCAGGGACTGGGTCAGAAGGTTTAGGAGGCAGCCTCAGGGCTGGGATAGAGTAGGGAGGCCTGGGAGGTGGGCAAAGAGTGGGGACATGGTCAGGAGGCCTGGGTGCATAAAGCTGGGACAGTAGTTTTTCACCAGGAATTCTGCTATTAAACACGACTTTTAAACAATGAATTTGAAATAACGAGGACTGATTGCTTCAACCGTCAATGTACATACTCAAAGTTCACGGTAGGTCTGTCTTTAAAGGTGAAAATAAATTTGTGTGATGAAACAATTTGTGGGATTTTGTCACAACAGAATCCAGAAAACAATGGCGAATCGCATGGGATCATGTCCAGCTTTTTTATTTTTTATTTTATGAAATTTGGCTATAGTATCTTTCATTGTCACATGATTTTTCATGTTGGAAGAGCTTTGATATCACATCACTACAAATATTCGCTACCAGGAGTTCTCTGACAACCCCAACAATACATCTATGTCATACGCGAGCACAGAAACTGGCCTCTAATGGCCCAATAATGCTTTAATTGGTTTACTGTTTCATCTCATGTTACCAACAAACCAATAAACAGCAACCTTCGCTTTAGAACAAAACTTTATTTGTGAATGACAGGTTGCTCATACTAGAATGTTTTTAAAAATAACACTTTGAAGTGATAATTCGATTTATCAAAGCAGAATAAAAGTGTTTTGTAGATGAAAGCATATAACTGTACTTTTAGGCCCAAAAATGGGCCTATTCTCAGATTTACGGCATATTTGTGCTTTTAATCATTTATAATTTACCATTTAGTATTTTAATATTATTAAGTATTTAAACAATTTTGATACTACTGTATCATATTCAGACAGAATTTTGGGTGGTAGAAAAAAAAAGTCTTAAGCATACATTTAAAGCTTTGTCAAAATTAAATCCGGCTTGCAGTCTAGTGAATGTGAATGGTTCTCATAAGGAAAGTTAATGGCCTAAATTCTCTATGTCTAAGAATTGTGACCAAATATTTCTGATTATACAGTATGTGCCTCTCATTTATTGAGTACTAGTGGGATTTTGTGATGGAAACTTTTGCCAGTCAGTCAATCCCACACAATGCTTAAAGAGGAACATCTTAAACCACTTCTGGTGCGGAAGCAATTACTACACCAACGATGCAGATGGTACAACCAATAAAGTGCTTAAGAGAATGATTTTTCCATTAGCTGAGCACTTTGATTTGTGTTAGAACCTCCGAGGACCCAAAGGATTACCAAGGTGTATGATATTTGACAATGTGTGTATTTGTGTGTTTGTGTGTACTGAAGTGTTTTGTATGTGATATTTGAGAGTGAGTGTGGGTAATCAGCTGTGTGGTATGTGATATTTGTGTGCGTATGTTTGTGTCTGTGTATTGTGGTGTGTATTGCATTTGTGATATTTGAATATGTTTATTTGTGTGTCATGAGGTGTGTATGTATATGGTATTTGGAGTGTCGTGTCTAGCAGGATTTTCATTGGGTGGCCTGAAAGGGACAGTACAAATCTTAGGGTGCCACAACAGAGACTGTTGAATGCCCTAAGATTCAGCCATGCTACAGCTATTTCATAGCTGCATAGTGATTGATATGGAGATTCAGCATTTGCATGAGGTCTGTTAATGGGCAGTTGCATTGCAAGTGAACTGAAGCAAATTGGACAAACAGAAGTAAATTACTAAAGACAACTAAAGCTTGCATTTTCTGTCTGTTGTGCTGAAGAATCAACAAGCTGCTGTTATTGTTCCCATAATTTTGATTAATGTGTAAATATATTTATGCTGCCTCTGTGCATTAAATAGTCTATGACACTTCAGATGCTCTGTTTCTCTATCTGAAAAAGAAAATGGCTTTGTTCATATTATGATAAATGTTATAAAATATTGTATTAAATTATATTACAATTAAATAATATAATTATTTGTCATATTATATTTTCATATATTAGTTAGTGGAACCAGTCATGGACCCAAACTGGACTGCAGTCTACTAATAAGTGACCTCTGGGGCTTGTTTTAAACCTTTAAAGACCAAAATGAAAATAAATCATACCTTTATGGTAAAATATGTTATATTGGTTAAATGCTTACATGACTCGTTTTCAAGTTCAAAGCACTGTGATTCCATGGGAATATAATGGGCATAAGTATATAAACAGATGTTTGGTGCAGTTTTAATTTTGAGATTTGGCCCATAACTGAAATTTTATATATATAAAAAAGATATATGAGTGTGTGTCTGGGTTGGTCTGCATGCATGATTTTATTCTCAATTTCTCACATATACCAAATTGATACAATTACGCTTTCAGTGTTTTCCAGGACAGACAGACAGACAGACAGACAGAGAGACAGACACACACACACACACACACACACACACACACACACACACACACACACACACACACACACACACACACACACACACACACACACACAGGTGGGTCCAGCCTGTTGGTAACATATAGAAGGAATTTAGTGAAGCAAGTTATACCGATGAAGTAGAATGGGCCTGATTGGGGATTACTGTGGAAGGCAGAGCTTTGGATTGTTCTTGGAAGCCATTATTGAGACCGTAAACTGCCATTACAGCTGTTAAGGGTGAACTATAGTAGCAGAGGAATGCTAAAAGCTTACAGCAGTGTTGTTTTGTGGTCAGAAGACACAGACTCTGAAAATAAAGAGAGTTGACCTTGTTTATTAGCTTGTTTCTGCCTGTGGCTGTAGTGCAAATGTGAAAATTTGACACTACAGACAAAAATAATAGCAGCTGTCAGGAATGGTTGCTGAGAGGAGACATAGGATCTAAGAGCAGGCTTTAATAAAAAATTATGACAGTCAAAACAACAAACAGGATCTTAACACAAACAAGAACTGACAAGGGAATGCAAAAACTAGAGGGTATTTCTACAAAAAGACCTAATGAGTGAATGGAAAACTGGTGAGAACAATTAGGAACAGATGGTAGTGCATGATAGAAAACGTAGTCTGGAGGAAACACTTCAAAATAAGAGTCCTAGGAAACATGAGAGTGACAGACTGTGACATAACACCCCCCTTTAAGGAGCAACTCCTGGCAGGGTAAGGAATGGGTGGTGGGGGGCTCAGGGTAGAGACTGGGTCAGGAGGTCTGGGAGGCAGCCTCAGGGCTGGGATAGAGTAGGGAGGCCTGGGAGGTGGCCACAGGGCCAGGACTGGGTCAGGAGGCCTGGAAGGCGGCCACAGAGCGGGGACATGGTCAGGAGGCCTGGGAGAAAGCCACAGGGCCGTGACTATGTCAGGAGGCCTGGGTGCTGGCCAAGAAGCTGGGACAGGGTACTGAGACGTGGGAGGCTCGAGAGGTGAAGCCGTGGAAGGCGGAGTCGTTAGAGGCTCGAGGGGTGAAGCCATGGGAGGCACGAGTGGTGATGCTGTGGAAGCATGATTGTGAACACTGGCAGAGACTTGGGAACAACCTCTGTGGTCGTGGACATGGGCAGAGACTTGGGAACAACCTCCGTGGTAATTGGCTGTGAGAGGCTTGGAGGAAGGAGCCACGGAAGGCTTGGAAGGAGCAGACTCAGACTTGTCGTGGAGCAGACTCAGACTTGACTGTGACATAGCGTGGAGCAGACTCAAGCGTGGAAGGCTTGGAAGCCGGGATCAGGGTAGAGAGAGGATGATCCACTGAAGCTAGAGCTTCTAACTGATAATGATAATTCTCTCATAATTGTCTCACCATTATGCCATCTCAAACTCGTACAGGCGCTTTGCCCATGTACACATGCTCTGCACATCCATCAAGCATGAGGAAGTGTAATTTCAAATCGCACCTAGGAGACTGCAGATGTCAAGATTTATAGTGAAAAAGGAGTTTCGTTTTGGTCTGTTCTTACCCAAAAGAGATCGTATTGCTTAAGAATACATGGATTAAACCACTCAAGTTGTATGGATTCCCTTTATGTTGCCTTTATGTCCTTTTTGGTGCTTGAAAGTTTTGGACCCCATTGAATTGATTGTATAGATATATTCACATCATATCTCCATCAAAATATATTTGTGTTCTACAAAGGAAAGATACAAGTTTGAGATGACGTAATGGTGAGTTAATAATGAGAATGATCATTTGTTGGTGAACTATTCCTTTAACACAAACACAAACCAATTTCCATGCATCCAAAAAGTTTTTTTTTCTTTCGTATAATTGTATTTGTATAGTAATTCTCCTTCTACTGTTGTGGCATTATTGCAGACTGTTGGATGGCAGTTATTTTATTTATCTGAATGCAATACATAATAATTCAGTTAGGACTCTTGAGATAGATTAAAGATTTTTATTGATTATAATGACAGTGAAGAAAGCTTTGACTTGGTGAACTAGATCTGCTTTATACATGCTGCTTCTTCTGGACCTGAGTCAATATACTGATGCTTTCGACACACAAACATGATGCTGCTGAGACAGAAGAGACATGCTGCTGCTACTACTGTACCAACATCAAGATAAAGCCCCCCCCAACACTTTTGGTTAAAGATAGATAACACAGCGAACAGCAATATCTCCCCAGACCCCCCTCCCCCCAGCAGATCAGATTGACAGACGTGAGCTGTAGTGAGGTGGATTTCAGTCAAGTGTAGCCTGCCATGTATCCCTAAATGTGTTCTCAATGGGTTTATCTGGTGACACAAAAAAACTATGTATGTGTGACTCATGATTTAACTTAAGTATTAAAGTTGATGCAAGACTGTGAAGTAGGCTCAGTCTTATTGACTGATCTGCTTAATACCTGCTGCTGTGGCTCAGTATATTGCCAACAGCAGATCTGATAGCCAGAAATGTGAGCTGCAGTGAGGTGCATTTCAGTCACGTGTAGCTAGCAGTGTATCCCTGCGTGCGTTAGTTATTTGTTCCCGATAGGTTTATCTAGTGACCTGAATGACTATGTGTAAGGGTGATTAAATCTAATTGACTAATCGGACAATGTGTACAACTGAAGGCAATTATGTTCTATAGAGCACAATGGGCCCTGCCTATAGGCAGAGTTAAGTCGATGGACTAGCATGCGGGATGACAGGACACCCCAGCAACCATCTGAGCAATTGTATAGTGACCGAGTCAAACTCATAACTTTAAGCATTCAGAATGTCTGTGCAACTGGTCATGATGTAACATTCGTAAGCTGCTGAAGACCAGTGTCGCATTTCTTTGTGCGCAAGGGAACAGTGGGTGCTGCAGTAGTCGCTGCACCGCTCCTGGAGGAGTGCTGGTGTGTGCTTCTGGATCAAGTCTTTGGATAACACAGTTGCTTAGCTGGAGGACAACCACAATCATATCATGGGTTCCCATCACCGGAAGGAAGAGAGAATCTGAGGCAAGATGTCTAAAGAACTTTACAAGTGAGTTTACATGTGGATTCTCCAAACACCTAAAACCCATAAAGCTATGAGGAAAACTAATCCTAGAGCTGTTGTGTGATCATCACAAACACCAGACTTTGACCGATGCTCATCTTATGCAGTTACGGTAGTAAGAGAGCTAATCGTTTACCTTTTCCTTTGGGGAATGCCAGAGGACAGATGATGACAAAACTAATGATGTTGGGATCCTTCAGTCATAGATGGAAATGAGTGCCAGCTAGGGTGGCTAAAGAGTTGGGTTGCAAATTACAAGTAAAAATAAATGACTAAATGCAAATATAATGATGGTTGTTTGAAGTGGGAATAGAAAAAACCAGCACAGTGTATGAGAATAGCTCAGGCAGGTCATAAGAGGAGGTCATTAGCCATCCCTGACCTCATATTTTGGCAGCTGCATTCATAAATAGAAGATTTAGGAGGTGCCAGTGATCTTATTATTTACCTGATTTGGAAGATAAACAATATGTTTATTTTTGTAAACAATATGTTTATGAGTCGATACTACTATTGATATAGGGAATCAAATAGTGACCTTTATAATAATATTGATTAATGCTTGAACGTCACATACAAGATGATCAGTTTGCCTTGCCATACCTCACCCAACAGACACACAATTATGATGATGGTGTAGAGTTCAAGACATGAAAGATTTACAGCCAGGGCAAGAGAAGGGATTCAGCGGCTAGGCTGAAGGCTGCTTAAGTCTGAATAGCCAACCTGCCAAAAGAGGTGCGTCTTTAAATTGGGGGAGGTAGTAGGCTAATCAAATCAGTCATATTATTTTAAACCGGTCCAAACATTTAAGCAAGCCCAGATATGCATGAATGCATAGCATAATACAGAGTATTAGGAAATGATCACAGAAAATTGTCTAAAGCGCCATTACACTACACAGGAGCACAAATGCACACCCATCTGACCCTAGGTGGTGCTATAATAAAAACTTTTACGTTTTGGCTCATATCTTTTATCATTATTAATATTAGTAGTACTATTATTTTGTGTGGTAGATGTTTCCTCGTCATCTACCCCCAACTGTGTGGCAGGCAACCTCTAAGACTTTCGGAGTGACAAATGACAAGACACGCTGTTAGACACAAATACGTGCGTTTGAAGAAGCACACTTGATCATATTTTGAAAAACAGCCGAAAGAGAAGAAGTAGATGGCGTCTCTGATTCGCTTTGTGTTTAGATGTTAATTGGTGCGTTTGCGCTCACACGTGTCTCGCAGAACACGCGCATATGACGAGTTCTCACTATTTCTTCTTTGTTCGTAATCAGGGAACAATTTGCAGGAATAGTGTTGTCTATGAGAATGCTGAATTTTATCTCAGACCGTCTCAGGATTCAAGGACATTGGGATGACAGGTGAATTGTCACGTGTCATAATGCAGTAGCTACAGCCTCAGAAATGGTTCTTGAACAAGAATTTTCTCTTCTGTGCTTGTCTACTCTTTAGCCTCCATTTGAATGTAACATTCCTCAAATCGATAGAAGAGCTGTTAAACAGAACATCGGATTCACTCGCGTTTTTCACCAGATCACTTATTTTACATAGACTATCTTTCATTCATTTTAACTTACGTCGTTCATTATTTTACAATGGAGTAACGTCTGTTTCCCAAACCAGCATGTAGATTGCTCATTATAAAGTTGAATGTAAGTGCTTCGTTATGGAAGCTGTCCAGTACAAATAAGGTACAGATCACTTTGGCAAATATGCCCAGGTGTTTGTCTTCTCAAAATGAAATTAATGTGGAAATACAAACAAACATGTAAGTTGTTACAGAATTAAATTAAATAAATAATTATGGCTTTGGTAAGACAGGGTTTCAGCTATTTGCTCAGCTTATAGAGATTAATAAAAGTGTTGGAGTGCATGTAACGTGAATTTGCCTGATGAGCATCACATCATATTAAGGGGATCTCACGTAGCCTGTGTTGTTTCTTTGGCTGGAAACTGAACAGATGCACAAAGAACAGGATTAAAATGATGGATATCAGTACTGAACTACTCAACTACCTTACTAAACAGAATGAAGGGAATCTCTCATTGCACACTCACTCAAACCTCCTTTGATAAACGTGTTTTATTTATTTAGGCCTGTTTATTTCAGTTTTAAACTGCAGGGTCACTTTACTCACATACGTCTAAAGAAATCTGTTTAATGAAATAATATTTCAATAGTTATCATAATTATGATTATCAAATAAGGCCAATAAAACTTTATACGTTATAACAGGGTCAGAAAGGTGCGTCCACTTGCTTTCTTTTTCTATTCTTTATTATTTAAGCTGCACTCTTCACCTATTGGCTGGTGCTGTGTTGCGAACTGGTTCCGGTTGAGATTTGGTCAGCCGAGAGAGTGGTTGTGGTAGGTGAGTGCTCCCCGGAAAAATATTTTAATTAATTTGATCTTATATTTGGGGGGTTAACATCAACTTGTATTTTGTTTTGTCATGTATGAAAGTGTATTGTATGCTCTCTTCTCAAGCTACCATGTTTTATGTGTAGTAATGTTTGATTAAATATTCATCCTCATTATAAAACATGCGTGAGCATGATTATTGGGACTGACCACCGCTTTTCAATGTGTTTAAACATGTACAGACTTTATATTTTAAATAATATTTGTAATTAATGTATACCTGTCCTATATTGTTCAAACATAAAGATATAAGATTTGCACCAGCCGAGAGAGTGATTGTGGTGGAACATGTGTGAGCATAATTATTGGGACTGACCACTGCTTTTCAATGGGTTAAAATCCACCAAATGCGTGAGATGGTGTCATTTGAATGCTTTATTCAACACAACACAATGACAACCCCATTACAATTGTTAAGAATGCAGACGAGGGCAGACGAGGAGTGGGGATCTAACTGCGGGTTTTATTAATCAAAGGTGAAAACAAACATACAGGAACAAAAGAAACATCCACGGGGGGAAAAACTGAAACTAAAACATGAAAACAACGGAGGTACACGGAACTGGGAAAACGCGGCTAGACAGGTAACAGTAAACATCTGAAACATTCAAAACAGTAGGAACATTCATCAACAATCGACAGGGGAATGGAGAAACAGCAGGGTTTATATACACTGGAGACATGATGATTACAAACGACAATCAGGTGAGAACAATGACACAGGGCTGGCAGTGATGAGGGCCGGGAATCATGGGAAGTGTAGTTTTTGACAAAGGGAATAGGAGTTTGAGTCAAAGACTACACTAGTGAAACACAGGGCAGACAACAAGGGAATCGTGACAACAATTGCATCAATATGACCTATTAAGGTACATTTCTAATAATAAACTTAATAATTGTTAAATAAAAAACAAATAGTTATTGTACATGTAATTATGCAACTCTAAGTATTAGGTAAATTAGTGAATATTGACTCATAAAGGCTGAGGAAAGAGGCGCACTTCGTTATATTCACAATGAAAGTAGGCATAGAATAGAAATCCAGCCTCTTTCACCAAGGTCCACGCATCTGGAGATTTCTGGCCTCGCCTCTACTTTGTGGATCATCAAATCTGTGTAAAACGCAGCGTCAAGTGTAAATTAAATGCAACAGCAGGCCAGCCTTAAACAGTTTCATGAGTTATTTTCATATTTCAAGGTTAACATTTTTGCATTTATGCCTGCTCTGATCAGACTTAAAGTCAATAAGACCATATGCCACTTCAGATGCAGATTCTGTGCCACCTGGGTGTAAAGATAATATAAAATGATGGACCCCTATGCACTCCGAAGCTAGGTGCGACTTTAGAGCCTGGTGGCAAGTGGTGGTGGCAAAGTGGACTAAAGCACATAACTGATGCTGGTTCGATCCCCACAGCCACCACCATTGTGTCCTTGAGCAAGGCACTTAACTCCAGGTTGCTCCGGGGGGATTGTCCCTGTAATAAGTGCACTGTAAGTCGCTTTGGATAAAAGCGTCTGCCAAATGCAGAAATGTAAATGTAAATGTGTCACACTCCCTAGTAGACAGAATCAAACAATCCACAATCAGCCAGTCTAAAATTCAGAAGTTGCCGTAGCATTTGTGTTGCCATCGGACTTTGGCTTGGTTATGGGCACTTGTTGTCTCAGGCAAAGTCGGAGCTTGAGTTCGGTTGGTGGTGACATTTTCCTGGTAACAAATCCTCCAGAATTCTTGACTTGGAACCCTGAAACCTGTTTGAGACCACAACAGACCAGACCACTGCACCTGTTCGATCCTATCAGCCGTGCCATGTAGAGTTTCCTAACTGAACTTCCTTGCCATTCATTTAGGGTCCTATTTTAAGACCGCTAACTCTTAAGCGCTGCGCTATATGTCATAAGTACAAAGTCAATGGCCATAGACATGAAGTTTTGTTCTTTTCGTGCATGCATGCACTAAGTCTAGGTGCAAGTGAGTATGGCGAAATCGCTGCCCAAGCGCTAATCGGGTAAATACAAGTTTAGGCACTATATAGACTGTTGGTTATCTATGCAGGTTAATAAAAGCTAAAGGTGGGGTTAAAGGGCAGATATGCCATATTCAATGGTACAGTGTTGATTGAGTTATTTCTACTGGTCTCCAGTGCACAGACTGCCACTAGGACTCAAACCTGTGACCTTTGTTTCCTTACTAAATACACTTGTGTGTTTAACTCCTCTCAAATTCTGCCCATGTTTAACCATAGATACAAAGTTAAAAGTATTCAGACACTATGAAAGGCTAAAATTAAACCAGCACACAAGGTCCTCAGCCTTTCATTAATTATCTTCGCTGAAGTGCAATGGACCTTCAATGAATATTAAACCTCCACAGACCACTAGGCCACTGTGTTTCTTCAAACAGAGCTGGGGATCTAAAATAAATAGCAGATCTGCTTCTATTGATAGATATATCAGTTTCGTCCCATCAATCTCTGGATATGAGTTTTCCTTTGGAATGCAGCGGTGATTAATATCCATTCCCAGTGCTCATATCTCCCTTTGTATTTCATTTAATCAGAACGGAAGGAGGGGATTAGAGAGAACGGGGGAGAAAGACAGAGGAAGAGTAGAAGGGGGAAAGGGAGTAGAGAGAATAATGCCATTTCTGGAGAGGCCTTATTTAATTTACTGCAGGTCGATGGAGGTTCTCCAATTGCCTCTTCTGGATTAATAAGTAACCCATACAAGCTGTCCATCAGTGCCCATCTCCCATTAGACCTCTGAAATGGGCCCCAAATTGCCTGCTTGGGACGGCCCTGATGGAAAGTGCACTCTCTTGCCTTGTGCATTCCATCTCTCGCTCGTTTCCCTCTGTCTTTCACTCTCTATGAGACATACACATTCTCTATTACAGTCAAAAAGATTGAACGGAGATAGGAGGAATAAAACCATGCCATCTCATCAGTCTCAAAAATGAACTACATGGAAGAGATTCAATATTGAAATCTGGATGGGGGGTAGTTCACCTTAAAAATGAAACTTCTGTCATCATGCACTTACCCTCATGTTGTTCCAACCCTGTATAACTTTCTTCCATGGAAAAAAAGGCACAATATTAGGGACTGGGAGCCTCAATCAACCTCCACTTTAATTGGTTTGGAAATAGATGCGTAGAAAGTATATGGTGACTGAGGCTGTTGACCCCTGATATTTTGCAAACGTGTCCTTTTGTGTTTGAATAAAGGAAGGAAAGAAGGAATTTCCTGGAACAACATGAGAATGGCTAAATGAAATGAGTGTTCATTATTGGTTTGTTATGAACTAACATTGTAGTTAGTGAAGTTATTGCATATGCATGTTGGCTTGAAATAGAATAGTGTTTCTTTCTGCGCTGTTATAGATTGTTTATGCTAAGGTACACTTAATTGGGGTTTTTATTAATGTGCTGCTCTGGGACTGGATCAATATGCAGTGATAAACTGATTTATTGGACCTCAGTGGTGTTAAAACCGTTTTACCATTGCTTATAAATATCCAGTAATAAGACCCTTTTTAAGAGGTTTGAGTTTTAAAATGATACAATGTCTGCATCTAATGTAGTAACACTAAATAACTTTTAATAAATGTCGTGTTTGTTGTCTTGTTCCTATATATTACATTTAACAGGGTTTTAAAATATCTAATCAAGAGAATAATATTACCACAGTTAAAATATTTTCAAAATCGATAATTGTATGGAAGATTATCTGTTAACATAAAAGTCACAGGTTTCATCCCAGGTTGGGTGAGTCATAAACAGGAGGTATCCTGTTAGCTGCTTTGGATTTAAGGGTCTGCTGAATGACTACTAGCTGAAGAAGTCAAGATGAGGAACTACGTATAAATTTGATTATGTTGTTATACTGTTTTAATGGATTGTGGTAGGTCATTTGTCTCTGTTAAAATTTGACTTGTTGATTTTAGTAGAAAAGGCATAATATTAATCACAGCCCTATTCCAGCAGCTTTTATAGGGAAACATATGTTGGGTACCTTAGTTTAGTCAGTGACATACAGGTACGTGCTATTCTTGATCTGAATTTCTAATTAAGTGCTGATTGCTGAAACAATTAATGAACTGCACTAGTCTATGAAGCACTGGACCAAATCTCTTTTTTTGTTATATTATATTTGTTCCCAAATCACTGTGAAAGATGGATTTGTCACATCCCTCCATAAGCTTGAACAGTTATTCATTGTTTCACTGATCCATGGCAAGAGTAAAATATATAATTGTCTCTTTTTGTCTGACAGGAAGCTGCTTTTTATCATTTCTCCGAGCAGGTCTGGAGACAAAGCAGGTTGAAGTCAAAATAGCCTCTTCTTCAGTGCTTTGGTCATCATGTATGATTGCCTATCATTAAACTGATGGCAAAGTGAACTCTTTGAAGAGGACAGGGCCTCATCCTCTGAGGTAATGAAGGGATATGACAACAAACAGAAGAATACATTCAGAAAACTGAAGAAAAGCGGTTGAAATGGAAGACTGAATCATACCTGAGACCCGAGTGTGACTACTGTGTGCATTTTCCATTTTTGATTTGTAACTAGTAGCACCTATTAAACAAGCAACAAATAGAAGAAATTAAAATTCTAGAGCAAATAGTTTTCCTAAAAATGGATGTCCACAGATGTGGACAGCGGGACTAAGTTGTTAAATTGTAAATAATACCAAGCTATAGAAAGTGAGATTTTTTTCACTTTATGATGTTTCCAGAAGTGCTGGATATCCATGTTTTTAGATGTTACAGACATTACATCAGGAATTAGCATGATGAATTCTTATTCAAAGTAATGGCCAGCATCATCCAGTAACTGCCAAATATGTTAACATAAATTATACATTATAAATTCTGAATGCATGTACTGATTTCCATTGCCCCATGTCTGCCAAGCGTGTTGAGTGGTCCAAAAATCATCTGAAATTTTAATCGGATGATTGGAGTGAATGCACTCAGCTACATGGAGAGCTATAGGATGCTCCCTTGCTCCCTATTTAGAGAATGACTTTACCTCCAGTGTGCTGTCTGCCAACACTGGTCTCAGAACAGTTCGAAATGCACCTTATTTTCATCATAACTCCATATAAAGCCTCTGAAAGCAAAATTATTCAGCTTTTAGATGAACCCATTGATTCTCTGTGTGAAAATACACAGTAAATATTGGAATGCATTTTATAATGTTAATGAATCGATCTGTAAAATAAAATATAGCTAAATTTATAATGAAATGAAGCTAAATGACCCACAGATTCTTCTTTTCTTTTCTTTTCTTTTTCTTTTTCTTTATCTTTTCTTTCTTTCTTTCTTTCTTTTTTTATTTATTTATTTATTTATTTTTTTTGTTTTGTTTTGTTTTGTTTTTTCAACATATGAGGGAATATTGTCCCAGTTTCCACGTACTGAATGTGGACATCATATTTATTGCATACTGATTATTTCCCCAGGTGTTCCTCATTCCCTGATTGTTTTCCCAGGTGTTCCTCATTCCCTGATTGTTTTCCCAGGTGTTCCTCATTCCCTGATTGTTTTCCCAGGTGTTCCTCATTCCCTGATTGTTTTCCCAGGTGTTCCTCATTCCCTGATTGTTTCCCCAGGTGTTCCTCATTCCCTGATTGTTTCCCCAGGTGTTCCTCATTCCCTGATTGTTTTCCCAGGTGTTTCTCATTCCCTGATTGTTTTCCCAGGTGTTCCTCATTCCCTGATTGTTTTCCCAGGTGTTTCTCATTCCCTTATTGTTTCCCCAGGTGTTCCTCATTCCCTTATTGTTTCCCCAGGTGTTCCTTGTTTTCCCTGGTGTATTTAAGCGCTTGTTTTCGCTGGTTGTGGGTCAGTCTTTGCATGTTTTGTCTATTTGGGAAACAATCAGTGAAAGAGGAACACCTGGGGAAACAATAAGGAAGAACCAATCATGAAATAAAACTACAAAACAAACAGGAATGTGGGAACTAAACAAGAATTTCAACATAAAAGTCTAGACAAAAGACAGGGAATATATGACAACTTAAATGACAGTCATTCAGTCAGTTGAAATTAATTTAAATTATGCTTTGCATATAGCGAAGCCAAAATACAACATCTACGAATCTGGATGCGAGGTCGCCCGACGCTAATGAGTCTGAGAGATACTGACCTTGTGTAATACAGTGGCCAAGTCTATATATTTGTTTTGCTGAAGAAACTAAAAAGCAGAAATACACAATCAACCACCTCCCTATTTCACTGAAATGTTATTCAAATAATCATAGATACAGTCTCCAGCATCTATGAACCACAGGAACTTTCAGATATGTTTTAGACCTTACGTCTTCCTGCACAGATTTCAAATGCACGGTTAAAGCAGTGACATTTTTTAAACGAAGACACCTGATTAAATCAGTGGCTGAGGAGGCTCTGCAGGAAAATAAAAGGTTTATCCGTGAGAAATCAAGATGGAAGCTGACGCAGATCCTATTGTTTGTTTAATGAGGAGAATACCATGGAGGAGAGAAAGAGGCGTTCAGTTGCAGGAGAGCTGAATTGAAAATTAGAAGAGACAATGCTCAGCAGACATCCCAAATGTCAGAGAGTGAAGAAAAACAGCTTTTTGTGTATGTGCATAAAGGGACATAAATTATTAATTTAAATATATTCCTGTTCATTTTCCATTGTTAAATGAGGAACATGGAAGCCGTCCTTCTGTTACAAGAGTCATCAATGTCTTACTTTTTACAGCTTTGGCCATTTTGATAACTATAGCCTCCAATCCAAAGGTTACTCTTTGAAAGTACATTTCGTCATTACTGCAAAAGCACAGCTCACACAGGAATTAGTTTTGATTCTGAAAACAGTTTCACACTACACAATAAGAGCTGTGTAACAGGACACATCTGTGCAACATTATTGTTTGAAGGTCTTTGTTAATCCATTTGCTACTGTTCCCTGCCAGTTGTCACTATTTCAGATTGCACCCTCAAATAGTAAGTCACATCAATAGAATACAAATGAGTTAGGGTGAGGGCTTAGAGTTTGTTGAAAAAAGCTCTTTAAGACACCCTTCGCCAGGTTCTTTTCATGTAGTAGTTCTTCATCAAAGCAGCCTCAGTCAAGAAATTTGGTGACTGTCTGAGGAGAGTGTCATATCAGACTGCATGCACTGTCCATGGTGCTGATGCCAGAAATCGGTTATTATGTTGTTAGCATAACTCAGTATATTTACTGTAAACAAAACTTTGAGGCAATGCTTAACATACATTACATATTAATTATGATAGACACACTCACCCAGAGGCTCTTTCTATTGAGTCAAGAAACAAGCTGAGCTTCCACAATACTCAAAGCACGTTTCTTTCTCAGACCTGGGCACCTCAGTGCTATATTTTGGAAAACATCAACAAATTGGGCCGCTTACAAGCACATGGTAGAGCTGACTGTCAAAACTCTGTACAGCTTCATCCAAACATAAAGAAGAAGTTATATTTTGGTTATGCTAGATGTGTTCTCTTGTTTTAAAACAAGGAAATAATATTTTAAATACAAATATTTTGGAGGATGTTGATAATTTGACAGTGATGCATAAAAGAATGTTTCTGTGACATCATATGCTCAGTTTTTAAGATAAACCAATTAATCTTTACCTGGAAGTTGCCAAAGTTGCATTATATTGTCTGGCTTTTAGCATCCTACATGCATCCCAATGGCAAATACCATGCCGTATTAATCTGTGCCCTACACTAAAGCATACACACAGCGGTCAGTCTTCTCTCCAGCCACCTCCTCTGTGTGATATTATATTAGCCAGTCTAGGATGTCCTGGGTAGGTAAACGCTGCTAAAGGTCAGGATGGAATTATCGATGGGCTCAGCTCAACATAGTGACATTTGAGCTTGCCTGTGTAAGGGTTTTATTAAGTGTTCGATATCCAGCAGTTGTGATGGTGATTGGAGGACATGTGATGGTTCTCTTAGATGCAGAAATGTGCAAGTTAAACAACCAAAACATTCAAGAAAATTATTTAGCTACTTGTTTTATTTCTTCTTCTTAAATATGCACTCAGCATTTTTTCTAATTTAAAAGGTTTTAGTCAGAAATTAATAGTAATGAGAACATATGATTTAAATTATCCACACTCAGATGAAATTTTATATTATTTAGATTTTCAGAGAATTGTATACTTTACATGTGTTCAGTAGCATGTTTCAAAAGAATAATTTTATAACAAATAATAATTAAATCTTTCATTCATCAATGAGGTTGTTTACTAGGTCTATCATTAAAATGACTGTATGTTTGCTAGCTTAAAAAAATAGTTCCACACTGTCCTGTCAATAAAGGTACTGAAGTCTCGCAATGAGTGTCCTATTTATTTGTCTGTCCCATTAGTAGGTGCTTTATCACCGGCTCGACCTTTGCCCCCTGTGACATCTCAGACAAGGGGAACTTCTGACCCTCCGACTCCGCCTAGACCCTCCTAGCCCTTGACTTCACCTTGGCCCTGCGATCTCTCGACATCACCTCGGCTCTACGTTCCCTCGGCTCCACCACGGTCCACCAGCCTATTGGCTTCACCTGTGTCATCTCTCCAGCTTCTGCTTGGTTTGTCTCTCCGATCCTCTGGACCTCCATCTCTACGGCTCCACCCTGGTCTTCCTGAACCTCCGGCGCTGCCTTGGTCCTCCGAGCCTCCAGCTCCACCCTGACCCTTCGAGCCTTCGGCTACTCTCTGGGCTCTAAGTTCTCCAGTTTCACCCCTTTATGATTTTGCAGATGCTTTCTTATCAAAGCAACTTTTGCTTTACAAAGTCATCCTGGCATTTTTAACTTATCTTCATTTTGAATGACCTGTATGACTTTCTTTCTTCTGTGAAATACAAAATAGAGATGTTTAGCAGAAGGGCATACTCATTCAACATTCACTTTCATTGTATGGAAAAACATGCAATTAAAGTGAATATTGACTGAAGCTAACATTCTGCCAGATGTAGAATGGGCCATAACAAGGGCCATTCTGCCCTTTTGTGTTCCATGGAGAAAAGAATGTCATGCAGGTTTTAAACAATATGCGGTTGACTAAGTGATGACAGATTTAACATTTTTGGCTAAACTATTCCTTTAATGTTGAAATTATTCTAAAGAAAGGTGGTTGCTATCATTTTGCAGAAAATGTTTTTAAAAATAGGTAAACAATATGAGTGCTTACCATTTACTAAACCATTCCGCAGAGCTTTTAAAGCACTAGCTTAGCCCCAGCATGTGGCATTGGGTGTTTTACTCTTTGCATGTGAACACTGATGTGGTGTGAACATTATATCCTTGTAAAAAAAAATTATATCCTTGACATTTCAATGTAAACTTATCTTAGAGATGTTTCATTGTTGGGCTAACTATCCCTTGCATCACTTATTTTGTTATTGATTTTCAGTTCTCCTGTATATCGTTTTTTTTTTTCTTCATTTGTTTGTTTCTTTACACTAACTATGTAATGTAATTTGCAATCATCTGACGTCTGTGTGTTTCCTGGTTTTAGTAATGAAATTCTGATTTACATTATTACAAACACAATGCACTTACATAATTTATGCCTTGCACGTTATAATTACAATCAAATTAAAATTGCTGATCAAAGCCACCAAAATTGAACTCAAGGACAGATATAATATGCTATATCTTAAATTAAATTAAATTAAAGTGCAGTGAAAACTTAATTCTGTCTGTATGTTTATATAGTGAAGAGCATGAACACAAATAAACAGTCACATTTAAAACCTATTTTCATTCTCATACTTCCAGGTAAATATACAGTGCATATCCAATGCATAGTTCTAGTGCCATGCTGAACAGTATGTAAATGGAATAAACAGAATCAACCTCATGTCATTTTGAAATGCTCCTCATACCCTCCATTTCTGACATTTCTGACTCAGATTTCCTCACATTGCATTGTCTGCACTCAAATGTAACTTTCTAATGCAGCATGACCTTTACAATAGGGCAAATATCCACTTGAAACAATGGACACCTATATGACAAATTTAATTTATCAAAATAGTAATAACTACAGCCTTGACCAACACAAAATAGGTATCATTTTAAAGCTTAGAAGCTGTGAAATTTCCAGAGAAATCAGAAGTTTTCCATTTTGATAATTAATTAACAATTTTGCACTCTACATATTATTGCAATTGTTAAAAAACATCAGACTGATCAAATAGCCATGTTTCACATATCATTGGAAAGCTCTCAAAGAGAAGAATACAACTAGCCTATTTGTTTTACTCATAGCGAGTAATAGTTAAGTATATATCTTTGACATATTTGTTACATGTAATCAGGTATTGCTTATATGCCAAGTTTTCGCTAAACATAAACAGAACATATCACAAACTATTACTTAGAGGAGGTGATTATCTTTAAAACGAGCCAACACACAACATAATCGGATGCATAGCTCATTAGATAATCCACATAATGTGCTATGTGCCTAAAAACCTGTTAGCTTTTTCCTGGATCAGACGACTTCATCTGAAATTATGTAGTACATTGTCTAGCATCATGGAACACTAAACCAATCATATTGGGATTCAGATTGCTGCAACCAGAGGTGGAAATTATCCAAATATGGGCAGAGAGGATCACTCTAAATACATATGGCCACCAGGAGATGGTGCCAAGACTCAATGATGGCTCAAATGACACAGAATGGAACTACATTTTATCTCGTTACTCATGCCTGCATGCTTTGGAGAGAGAGCAGACCTTTAGGCATTGTTGTATTTGTTCTTATGTATAATTATTATGTTTTTTTTTTTTTGTTTAGTTTTTTGGACACTTGGAGACATTTTTGGAATTATTTTTGAAATGCTGTAATTTTTGATTGCTCTTTTGTATCAACACAACATTTTACTAAGTTACAGGTGACATGATTGGGAAAAAAACAAAAGCAATTTTTGGAGCTACCTTATTTACACCCAGACATAAATAATGTAAAATCAGAAAAAAAAAATGTGCTCAGGTTTTTTTGTTGTTGTGATTTTTCAACAGTTTCTTAGGCTGAGAGTATCAGAATTTATAATAATCAAAATCATTAAAAAAATTTGATTTAATGTTTTCTTAAATTATAACAAACACTTGACCCTCCTTCTTTTTTAGTTATCTTTTTTAAAGGCTTATTTTTTTGTAATAAGTCTTTAATTTTGGGTATGCCAAAGAAATAGAAAATCTTTAAAAACACTCTCAGAGCTTAAAGGGTTAATTTTTATTTGTATTTTTTGTGAATTTTTTTATAATATGGAAATATACTAGTGGTCTTTAATTTTCAGCAAGTTAATCCATTTTGAGGTTTAACAGACTCTGGGGATCAACTGTTCAAAGACAAGCACATTGCCTTTTCACCTGACAAATTCTTTCACAGACTTGGAACCTCAAGGAATTAAGGGTGTAGAAAACTGCAGTCACGCACACAACAGGCGAACGCACCTTGAGAGCTTCCTCATAGTTAGGCCTTATATGCTATTAATCCAAATCACCCGAGGTTCCTCTAATGCTAAGACTTCAGCCACGAGTGGAATATTAACACCACCTCTTGCCTTACACACACGTTCTCAAGTCCCCACATTTGTTCTTTGCAGGCGATACTACTATCCAGACGACATGCTGTTTAACTATCAAACTTCAGCAGTTTTACAATAGTAGGTAAATCCCGAGGTAACCCGTTAACGTTTGTTCCCAGACCATTAAATGAGCAGGATAAACACAAGGGACGAAGAGATTAGGCTAATTGTGGTAATTTCCACAGAGGCATTATAAGGATGTGCTTAGTTTAATGGAACAATATTGTTATAGCATCAGACAAATCCCTCTCATAATGATTCATGACACAATTGATTTAAAAGACTAAATACAGATGTTTTTATACAGTAGGAAAGTGCCTTTAATGTTGCATGTTGCAACACAGAAAATACTTGCACTTTGAAACTAAAGTAAACCACAAATGTTCTGCTGTGATTGGGGGGCCTGGGTAGCTCAGCGAGTAAAGACATTGACTACCACCCCTGGAGTCGTGTGTTAGAATCCAGGGCGTTCTGATTGACTCCAGCCAGGTCTCCTAAGCAACCAAATTGGCCCAGTTGCTAGGGAGGGTAGAGTCACATGGGGTAAAGTCCTCGTGGTTGCTATAATGTGGTTCGCTCTTGGTAGGGCATGCATGTGGTGAGTTGTGCATGGATGACGCAACTGATATTCGTCCTCCGCCACCAGGATTGAGGTGAGTCACTACACCACCATGAGGACTTAGAGCACATTGGGGAATTGGGCATTGGGAATTGTGATGATGTGATGATAAAAAAAACTTTTCATCAAACTATTATGCTGATTATATAATTTAAAATGAAAATATTTGAATTAAATAATACCTAGTTTGTAGACATTATAGAATATGATAAAAAGACACAAATGTTCAATAAACAGTTACATTTATCATTTAAAATAATTGGAATAAAGAATGAATATGCAAATTAGTATAGTTAATTACATGTAGAAGTTATAAACTGTAGGTGTTTATGGTTGCCAAACCATGTAACAACTTGGCACATTAATTTATAATATACGATCACAGGTGTGAGCATAGATGTCCATACAGAGATGTCGCATTAGCAGCTGTTACAATGGACTGCGATACCTTGCGCATCCGCCATATTGGAAAGATCAAGGGCCATCTGTATACACATAAAGTGAATTGACTAATGCAGTCTGCAACAGTCTGGAGTCTTTTACAGGCAATTTTTACAAGACCTTATTTGCCATGAACATTGTTTCATTTTTGAAATTTTTAATCATATACAATATTATCCAGAGTATT
This sequence comes from Xyrauchen texanus, assembly GCF_025860055.1. NCBI lineage: Eukaryota > Metazoa > Chordata > Actinopteri > Cypriniformes > Catostomidae > Xyrauchen > Xyrauchen texanus. The sequence goes on from NC_068289.1 coordinate 3,288,300, forward strand.
GGTAAAGCACTATTATAAATAATGATGATCCTCTGAGCACTGCCTGATGCTTTAAGCTTCTAATAAATGTAGTGGGACTAGTGATCAGATATGACAAAAAACATTCATAAAATGTATTATGTTTGTTCAAATCATGCATGGCGGCATGTTATTTTGTCATATAACTCTGTATGTTAAATGTTTAACCCTTTACTTTGAAATTTTAACCCCCTTTACTGACAGCCCAAAGTCTTCTGAACTGAGATCAGTCGGTTTAAATGAATTTAAATTATGCAGTGTGTATAGTGAAGCCAAAATCTCCACACAGAAGGACGCGGAGTCAAATGAGGTTGAAAATGAAGTTTAATTTATAGACAATAATTTACATTTACATCTATATTACCATAAAATTATCTTGTGTTACACAGATATTAAATAATGAAAGCGCAGTATTTTGATTTAATAATTTTGATATTTTCATAATAATCATTACAATCACAGACATGAATATACTTTTTAAATAATATAAAAATACTGTAAATAAATCATACTTTTTGCCAAATTCTCATGACTTCTCTTTTTAAAAAAGCACATTTTTCTAGGAAACTCCAAAAAACGTTCTCTACAGATGAATCATGGCAAACAAATTTAAATTTAGCATCCAGGAATTATTAGAAGATGAACTCTTTCCGTGCTTAGGCAGCTTAAGTAGTACTCTGAGGCATCTTCTCCACTGAATTTCATTCATAGAGGTGTCCTTGTTGACCGTTCCAATATAGCCGAATGTGGTGTGTACGTATGGATATCTATGGGTGTGGGTTTATAGTCATTTCACAAATGCTTCAAACACACATGGCACATCCAATTTTCCATTTTATTATTGAAGCTTCTTCACAAGTAGACTCCTAGACCTTTACACCCCACTGTGTACACAGTATAATCACACTGACATCTTGTGTCCATCTGTACTCCACATTTATTCAGAACATTTATCCCCAATCCCAGAGTAATGATGGACTATCTATCTTTTCCCTTTTCCTTTCATATTCACTCCAAACAGCAGTCCTGCTCCTCTTTCCGTAACCTCCCCCCGACATGTTGCCTGTCGTCCTGTACGATAATGAGTCTGCTCCGTCTGTCCCTGTGTAGCACGATGGTCAACACCATATGTGTGTTTTCCTCATCAAGGCCACATCCAAACATACAGAGATAGTGTGTGAAGCACCTTCATTTTAAACCTTATCGTCCACTGGTAGCCATTAATTATTGTTAATAGCTGTTTTGATGTAATCACCGCCATCTTTTGTGCACATCTCACCCTTTGTAGAAAGTAAGCTATTTATTTACATACTTACTTAAAAGGTTGTATAATGTAAGGTGTTGACACCAATAGGTCAAGGTGTGGCTGGTCAGCACGGTCCATTTATCCCCTGCTGATAAATGCCATGGCTACACCATTATGGGGGCAAATTGGCTGCCCCATTATTTGGGCAACAAGGCTATTTCTCTATTGAACATTTTTCAGAAGTAACCCTGTATCCTGGCTAAATAAATGTATTGCACGCTAAATATAAATCGCAAATATTAAATACACTTATTTAAAGGTTAATTTAATAATGTCTTTCACAAAACAATCGTTCTGCAGCTTAATCTTGGCAGTGTCTGATTTTCAATTGTGTTCTCTCTCTCTGGCGGGTTTGAATTTGTTTATGTCATTTACACATTGCCTTTGTGCTGAAACACACTCCTCTTGGGTGTTTCTGAAGGAATGTAAGGAAGATTTGTTCAAATTTTTCATGCTCTCAGTCGGGGGTTTGCTGGAGAGAGCTTGACACCTGGTGTATTTAAACTGGATATTGTGTGCTTGTCTTTTGTGTAAGCAGCAGCTTGCAGAGAGGCTCTTTTGGGTCCATTTCAAAGAGAGAACATTGATTGTGGATTTTAAGTGTGTGCGTGTGTGTGTGTGTGTGTGTGTGTATGTGTGTTTAATTGAATGTGAGATTCATCAAAAAAGTATTCTTCCCTGCTTTTGCTCATTTTAATGAGCAAAAATCATATAGGAGAATGTATGTTTAGATCGAGGTGTGTGTGTACACTGTGCTATAATAATTCTGCTCTGTCTTGCCTCTTCCCAAAAACGAATAAAGGACAACCTATTGAATATGTGTAAGTATGTGTGTGGGTGGCTGTTACGCTGCAATGACAATAGAATTTCCTGCACTTAGACTGAAAAATGAAGAAAATGAACTGAAGCTCTTTTTATTGGCAAGGCAGGAGACAGCACATTAAAAATTAAAAGCATTGTGTGGGTTGACAGTGTTGGCGCATGACAATACACCATGAGAAACAAAGGAACAGAAGGAGTACAAAAAAGAGAGCAAGGTAGACAGAGGTAGGGTGAGAGACATATTTTACCTTTGATTAGATTTTTCCCTACTTCAAGGCATTAGGTGGGTAATGACTTTGTAATTGAATTGCAAGGATGTTTTGCCAAGAAAAGCATGCTCACACAATATGATAACACCAAATTATTCGCAATAAGAGGAAAAGAATACATATATATATATTGTCATTGTATTGTAAAGCAGAGACTGTTATAAATCCCAGTAAAGAGGGACTGTGTGGATGCTGATGAGGACCTCTGGGGTAACCCTTCACCATGGGGCCCTGTCATTGAGTTAGGACAAGATTGTTGACTTTTTAATAGTAGAGGTCTTCAACAGGGTCTGCTCTGGTGCTGAAGGGGGTCTGCTAATTTTTGTTTGATCTCAAAATAATTTTTGTGATGAATAAAAAATGTAAATAAAAATAAAATGTTTAGTTAAATTCAAGACTAAGTTAATGTGAGAAGCTAAAGTTCAGGTAAATGTTTAATTGTCCCTCCCACAGTATTTAGTAAATATCATATATTTTAAATATATTGTAGGCCAAGCTTAAAGGCAACACAAAATGTTATACAATATGTAACAGGAGGTTTCTGCTCTGTGTCTCTATCCACCAAGGGGACCTTGGCCTGAAAAAGGTTGAAAAATTCAAAATGTCAAAAAACAAAACAAATGTCCTTTATCAAATTAGCATAGAGGACAAAAAGATGAAATTATGACATTTGCACTGATTACGTTGGTCAAAGCTACATTTTCAGGACTATCCGGAAAAGAAGGTGGGATTTATATAACCATGGTTTCCTAATGCCCTCATGAGATTTACTTTTACATTTAGGGCCCTATTCTAAGAGCGCTAGAATTCACCGTTATGCCATGAGTCATACACGCAAAGTAAATGGGCACGGCTAGGAAGTTTTGGTAATTTATTGCAAGCATGTGCTAATGCTGCATTCCATTCAACTCGGAAAAACACATTTTCCAACTTCCTACTGGGAAACGTGCAATCGAACGCCACTTGAAATCGTAATTTACATTTACATATTTACATTTACATTTTCGCATTTGGCAGATGCTTTTATCCAAAGCGACTTACAGTGCACTTATTACAGGGACAACCCCCGAACAACCTGGAGATAAGTGTCTTGTCAAGGACACAATGGTGGTGACTGTGGGGTTCGATCCAGCAACCTTCTGATTACCAGTTATGTGCTTTAGCCCACTACGCCACCACCACTCCAACTCCAAATTTTAAACTCAGATTTTGATCACCCAGGAAGACATACTGTACAAAATAAGTGATAAAAATAAGTAATATCGATATATGAGTTAAAGTTCATTTATTACATGATATTAAAGAGTGTTTAACAAATGTTAGCAGAGTAGCAGGTGTTCAAAACATGGTAAATTATACTCTCTTTTGATAATCGTACTAGCGTTGCAAATTGTTTATGAATTGGGTTGCTAGGAGACACCTCTGGTGACAGTCAAACACCTGCTAAGCTAACAGGAGCATTGCAGTTTTGTTTCCTTAAATGTCATCTTCTGAGCATCTGGCAATGGAATGCATTTATGGTTGGAGATCGGAGATATCAAGTAGGAATATCCCACATCCGATTTGAATGGAATGCTGCATCATTCGAGGTGCAAGTGGATTTGGCTAAATTGCAAGTGCAAATCGCTAATGGGTCAAGTGCAATTTAATTCTGAGGTTCTTCTCTGCCTGTCTGTGTACTACTGGACTATAGTCCATTCCCTGTCAGACACCAGTGATATAAACAAAAATGGCGGTTGATAGTGTAAATGGACTGTATGCAATGAATTTGAGGAATATAAATATGAACTTATGTTATTTTGTGCATTGAATGTCAGGTGTATTTCAATGTCAGAGACACACTCTTTTTACGCCTGGAAAATGTGATTCTCATCAGGATTTGGATTTATGCTCTGTTAAATTATAGAGAATGTAAGTATTGTTAATCATTTTCATCTACTGACACAAATCATGGCTATTATTAACAGTGATTGTATTGGTAAACACTTTTTGATTTTGAAAAATACAATTAATTTATTGACAAATTCAAATTACACTTCAAAAAAAGTTTAAATATAATCAAAATTATGAAGTGGTTAAAAAATCATACCAAATCCAATAATTTACTTCTTCCACCGGGCCCTTTTGCAGACTTAAAAATCACTCTATGACAACAGGTGGAAAAATACAATATTAGATCATTAATACAATTGTTATTATATACAAACTAATACTAATAACTGGAAAAAATAAACCATAACCTAAAGATCTCATATATATTTGTTTCATAAAACGGTTACAACTGATTTTCCATTCTATTTTCAGAGTTTGGACATGGACTCCAAACTGCAAATGCAGGAACTGAGTTTAGATTTTGCAAAGTATGTTTTGAAACGTCTAAGTGCAATGACCAATTTCTCAGGAAAATAGCATATTGTGCTATGCGTCATTCATTAACATACAATACACTCCCAGGATGTGCACATACACCAACAGATAGCGCAAACACTCCCACCCACGAACCCTTGCGCTGGCAAATTGCAATTAAAATTAGTGCCCTCACGGAAATTTAATAAAACGTTGTGTACTTTTGTAGCATAGTGCAGTGGTTCCCAATCCTTTTCCTGAAGGCCTCTCAACAATACATGTTTTTGATATTTCCCTAATCAAACACAACTGATTCAACTCATCATACTCCAAGACCTGATTTGGGTGTGTCAGAAAAGGGAGATATACAAAATGTGCAGTGTTGGGAAGGCAGCAGGGACAGGGTTGGGGGAAACTGACGTAGCGCACTAACGAAAATATAGCGCTGACTGAGGACCAGTAGACACGGTGTTCGGGGAGCGGCGAGACATTTCTCCTCTCTCTCCTCTCTGTATGTTATGCTCGTTCTTTCTCTTTCCCCTCTCCCTCCCCTCATCTCTCTCAGATTCTCAGGAGGCGGGGTGGACCATTGGTTGGCGGATGGCCAGAAGGGCTACATCTCCCCTCCAGACATGGGCTGGAAGTAAGCCAGTCCGGATTGCGCCCCGGCCTGAATTGGCGATGGAGGCGTGTGATGCTTGTTTTTTTTTAAAGATGGAACGGTCACTATTTATGAATAGCTTTTGGTGCATGATAATAGCAATCTTGTCTGAGGTCTTTATTAATATGTCTTATTATTAAAATGGCTCAGTGTCTTAAAGTGAAACTAAAATGGAGATTTTGATGTTTTGTAACTCCAAATGGAGTTGCTGTAAACTTGTAATCCTGTGCAAGTGTGCTGGTGTACAATACAAATCTGAGTCTGGTACACAATGCTTGTATTAAACACACTGAGGACTGGTACTGGGTATTTCTTCACATACTAACAGGAAGTTTCTAAGACTATGTAAATAGGATTATGTGATGAGGAGAACGGTGTGGCCGGGCAGTGAGGGTGCTGGTACTGAGTTGGCTAATCAGAGGGATAAAGGGGAGTCGGAGATGCCAGTTAGAGAGAGAGAGAGAGAGACACAAGCTGCAAATCACTCTTTATGTCTTGTTTAAGCCCATCTTGTGAACCCATCACAGATTATTATGTTGTTTACTGTACATAGTTTGTTATTTTTTTCATGAATAAAGTTCACAGCCAGATACAAACAAAATCTCAGAACACTCAGGCGACTCTCTGGCATCTCATATTTGGTTATGTTTCACAGAGGGCCACTAATGCTTGTGTTTACAGAGTTTTACTTTCTGCACAAACTGAAATGAGACATATGTGCGTGTGATATGTCTCTGCACTCTGTGTCCTACTGTGTTCTGGCTCATCGACTCAGGTCACCGTGGGACACTTCTCAGAGACGAACACAGCATCCTGTCTGCCACACTCCCTTTTCAAGATGTGTGAGAATTCTTAGAAAGTTTGGGGATATTGTCTGAACTTGCCCCTTTTGTTACTTTCTGCTCTGGCTTTCAAAATGCTTCTGACCCGGTCGCTTTTTTTTTAACTTTTTGATTGTACTGAAGTACAGTGCTTTATAAGTGCTGTCCGCCTGAATGTTCATCTCATTAATAAGAGGCTTAAATGGACTTCTAAATCTGAATAAACTGATTAAAAATAGAAAATTCTCTTAATGTGTCTAAATCAACAATACAACCAGAGGCAAACTGTTACTATATGATGGCCCCCAAAAACTATTTGGACACTTAAGGTCACAATTTAAAATGTATGATAGCCATTGCATTATAACAAAAATATCAAATCAATTGGCATTTATTTTAATGAAATAACGCAGCACAAACTAAATCATCAAGCCATGGAACATGCCCAATGTTACGAACTACACCTGTTGTTATTAGGACACAGTCTGTGTGAACTTGAGGGGACACTGTACATCGTATCCAGTATAAACTAATAATTTTCTTGTGTTCAACTGGTTAAAAGTAATTGTGAAAATGAAAAAGAAAAGTCTAGCAAATTTATATTTTGTACCAGTGCAATGTCAAAAATTCTCCCAATACTTTTTGAACCCACTGTATGTATTCCTCTCATTTTAATTCTATTAGTGTTTCATTATAGCTACACCTAATGATAGTTAATGTTGTCTTTTTTATGATTTGTTAACATGGGGAAATAACTGCTTCATCTCTGAAGGAAGGTGGATTCCTCACAGCGCCATTGATTCACTGCTATTGTGTTTATAGTGAGACATCCATCTCACCACTTATCTTTAAGCCTAAGCCTGTGTGCATGAGCGCGCGTCCGTGTGTTTGTGTGTGTGTGAGTGTATAGGCATGATGCCGTAGGGCAATAATGTCTGACCATCCCATCCACATAATCGTGTATTGATTTAGTTTTTGTGCATAAAGCAATACATTCCCCCAGTAGTGTGATGCAAACTGAACCAGAGCTTCTCTCAGAACAGAGAAATTCCTCTACAGGTGAACTCGAAAAATTAGAATATCATGCAAAAGTTCATTAATTTCAGTAATTCAACTTAAAAGGTGAAACTAATATATTATATAGACTCATTACAAGCAAAGTAAGATATTTCAAGCCTTTATTTGATATAATTTTGATGATTATGGCTTACAGCTTATGAAAACCCCAAATTCAGAATCTCAGAAAATTAGAATATTACATGAAATCAATAATAAAAAAAAAGGATTCTAAATACAGAAATGTCGGCCCTCTGAAAAGTATAATCATGCATATGTACTCAGTACTTGGTTTGGGCCCCTTTTGCATTAATTACTGCCTCAATGCGGCGTGGCATGGATGCTATCAGCCTGCGGCACTGCTGAGGTGTTATGGAAGACCAAGATGCTTCAATAGCGGCCTTCAGCTCTTCTGCATTGTTTGGTCTCATGTCTCTCATCTTTCTCTTAGCAATGCCCCATAGATTCTCTATGGGGTTCAGGTCAGGCGAGTTTGCTGGCCAATCAAGCACAGTAATACCATGGTCATTGAACCAGGTTTTGGTACTTTTGGCAGTGTGGGCAGGTGCCAAGTCCTGCTGGAAAATGAAGTCAGCATCTCCATAAAGCTTGTCTGCTGAAGGAAGCATGAAGTGCTCTGAAATGTCCCGGTAGACGGCTGCGTTGACTCTGGACTTAATAAAGCACAGTGGACCAACACCAGCCGATGACATGGCTCCCCAAACCAACACAGACTGTGGAAACTTCACACTGGACTTCAAGCATCTTGGATTGTGTGCCTCTCCATTCTTCCTCCAGACTCTGGGACCTTGGTTTCCAAATGAGATGCAAAATTTGCTCTCATCAGAAAAGAGGACTTTGGACCACTGAGCAACAGACCAGTTCTTTTTTTCTTTAGCCCAGGTAAGACGCTTCTGGCGACATTTGAAGCCCATGTCCAGGACCCGTCTGTGTGTGGTGGCTCTTGATGCAGTAACTCCAGCCTCAGTCCACTCCTTGTGAAGCTCCCCACACATTTGAATGGCCTTTTCCTGACAATCCTCTCCAGGCTACGGTCATCCCTGTTGCTTGTGCACCTTTTTCTTCCACACTTTTCCCTTCCACTTAACTTTCTATTAATGTGCTTTGATACAGCACTTTGAGAACATCCAACTTCTTTTGCAATTACCTTTTGAGGCTTTCCCTCCTTGTGGAGGGTGTCAATGATGGTTTTCTGCACAACTGTCAGGTCAGCAGTCTTCCCCATGATTGTGAATTCAACTGAACCAGACTGAGAGACCATTTAAAGGCTCAGGAACCCTTTGCAGGTGTTTAGCTGATTAGAGTGTGACACTTTGAGCCTACAATACTGAACCTTTTCACAATATTCTAATTTTCTGAGATTCTGAATTTGGGGTTTTCATAAGCTGTAAGCCATAATCATCAAAATTATATCAAATAAAGGCTTGAAATATCTTACTTTGCTTGTAATGAGTCTATATAATATATTAGTTTCACCTTTTAAGTTGAATTACTGAAATTAATGAACTTTTGCACGATATTCTAATTTTTCGAGTTTCACCTGTAAATAACATCTTTACTGAAAAACTTGCAGAATTCTATATTTTCAACATCATATCACAAATTTAAAAACATTAGTTGCAAAATAGTGTTGTTGTAAGATAAATAGAAATGAATAGACTACTAATCAGCAATAAAATATAATTAAAGGTACTAAGTGATTTTTCATGCAACGAAAGTGAACAATGACCAGTGTTGGGGGTAATGCGATAAAAGTAATGCAAGTGACATAATCAGATTACTGTTTTCAAGTACCGAGTAAAGTAAATGGTCTGCATTTATATAGCGCCTTTTTAACCTTAACGGTATTCAAAGCGCTTTACACTGTGACAAATTCAACCATTCACACACCAATGGTGGCAGAGCTGCCATGCAAGATGCTAGCCTGCCATTGGGAGCAACTTGGGGTTCAGTGTCTTGCCCAAGGGATTCGAACCACCAACCCTGCAATTAGTGGCTGACCTGCTCTACCAACTGAGCCACAGCCGCCCTTGTAACACAATATGTTTCATTTTAGACCATAATATTGGAGTTAAGCATTGCTTTTGTAAACTTCTACTGTCCTGGTATTGCAAGAAATCAGGAGTAAAAGTGTACACACTTTGGGGAGGAGACGTAGTGCATGATTGGCATTGTAGTTCTATAGAGTGTGAGGCCAGAGACTATTTAGCAGAGGTGAGTCACATCTATTAAAATTAATGGGATAAATTGGAGCGCCCAACCAAGAAGCTCTAGCATACAATGGTCAACGGATGTAGAAAGGAAGTCCCGTCTTTAAGGTAAAAGACCAATCACCTTTTAGATAAAGACTGTCGCCTGTCAATCAACTCACTAACTGCTCATTTCATGTTTTAGAGTAAAATGAGGTCAACATTCGGTTGAGTGAATCACGATTGATTCATGTGTTAATACACACTGCATTAAAAAAATCAATAAACCCATTTAGGCAGAGGGATTATAAGACTAGTTTCCCACTGGCCATGACATGATACACAGGGGAAAATACTAGACTTGTAGTCAAGACCGCCTAAACCGAGACCAAGACACTACCAAGACCAGAGGGTATCGAGACCAAGACCAAGACCAAGACAGACCAAGTCGAGACCAAGACCAAGACAGACCAAGTCGAGACCGAGACCAAGACAGACCAAGTCGAGACCAAGACCGAGACCAAGTTGAGACCGGAGGGGAAAAAAAATCCGAAAGTTGGTCGTTTTGTCGCTATGGTTACACACACACACACACCGTTGGCGGTGCGCTCAAAGTCATCTGTCAGTTGTGCAGTTACCCAAAATCTCATTACTTAGCATGTAACGTTAGTTACACTCCATCAGGTTAACGTTAGTTACGTCCTTAGAGAGGCTTGCAAAAAATATGTCCCTAAATAACTTATACCGCACGTGTGAGAAGAACACGATAAACAACAATAATTCAGCAGATACATGATCTGTTGGAAAGGTTTTACCTCAAAGAGTTTGAAAATGGGTAGACAGCTTACCTTTCCCTGTGTTTACGCTCCAGGTGTCCGGTGAACGTTGAGGTGGTCCCGGCTGTCTCTGTCAAGCAGACTTTGCAGAATCTACATTTCGCCAAATGCTTCTTTTTATTTGACGATGTGCAGAAGAACTCATTGTGTTCTACAAAAGCAAATTTTATGACCAAGGAATTCGCTGACATACTACTGACTGACTGTGCTCTTTACGTTCTAAGCTACACTCACTCACTGAGGCATAATGTTATATGGATGGATGAGCGCCAACGGCTGTGTAACAAAAAAATACATGTGATTGGTTGCATTTGAAGGGCGCGAAATAGTAATACTGTTGCATTATCGAACGTTGTGTCGTTGTGGATATTGTAGTATTGTATTGCTAAATCCTCCGACCACTATGTCGGTCTGAGACAGCGAGACCTAGACAAGACCGAGAGGTCCGAGACCAAGACAAGACCAAGACCAAAGACCGTCAAGGCCGTGACAAGACTGAGACCACGTAAAAGTGGTCTCGAGACCGGTTACTTTTAAAAGTAACATTACACAACACTGATGATGACTGATGCTTAACATCTCTTTTCAACAAGAATATCATATGGGTTTGGAACAAAATTAGGATAAGCAAATGATGATAGAATTGTCTTTTGTGTGAACTATCCCTTTAAGCTAATATTTGATCTAACTAACTGCATACTGTGTGGACATTTTGGATAATTTCTCATAGGTTTTTAGGGGTCATTAATTCTGAGGCCTAAAAAAACACAAGATGTTGCTAACAAGAGATGCTTTTTATGACCTACTGACACAATATTATTCATGGCTGTGCTGATGTGTGTATGCGAGTGTAACGTCCTTCTCTTTATGCTGCCTGACGTCCCCTTGGGCTTCATTTTCAATTCCTCCTCTGTCCTGATGGTGAATGCAGTGATCCCTGTCATTAATGGGCAATGATATAAAATTGTGGTCAGGTTTTATGGGCTCTCATGTAAATTGGATGCTGGGGCTTGTAAATGTGGTCATTGTCTCTAAGGTGAATGACAGTGATTGCTCATACAAACGTGTGAAGTCTTCTCTCAAGGCCCTGCTCGGTGGCATATACTTAAACCCAGTCAAGACACCCACACACACATCAACTTGCTCATGCACACCTATACACACACACACACATGCGCGCACACACACACACAAACACACACATGCACGCGCACACACCTTCGCACGCACACACATACACACACACCTTTGCACGCGCACACACACACATGCGCGCACACACCCCTAAACCTAAACCCCTACCCCTAAACCTAACCCTCACAGAAAACTTTCTGCATTTTTACGTTTTCAAAAACATCATTTAGTATGATTTATAAGCTGTTTTCCTAATGGGGACTGACAAAATGTCCCCACAAGGTCAAAAATGTCAGGTTTTACTATCCTTATGGGGACATTTGGTCCCCAAAAAATGATAAATACATGCTCACACACACACACTTTCTCTCTCTCTGTCTCTATCTCTCTCTCTCTCTCTCTCTCTCTCTCGCTCTCTCTCTCTCTTTCTTTCAGTGCAAGTGATTTATTGTTTAATTTTACCTATGCTTCTCTCAAATTAATTTGTGGGAGGTATTTTTGGTGCATCTGTGGGAGCTGTATACTAAAACAGATGAAATGATTGTTTTCAAAATGACCTCAAGTCACTGATTGAAAAGGGAAACTGTCATGATATTTAAATTTGTCTGTTTGTTTGCTTCCTGGCGCAAATATATTGTTCTGGTTATGAATGCAATTACAAATTATGGATTATGGCAATAAACCATTTTACACACCCACAGACCTTTATATGCCAGAGATAAATTGACTCTGTACTTAAGGCCTAAATAGAACTGTTAATGAATATTAAATACAAGAAAATTTGAAAAAATGCTGCAAAATATATTAAGGGAAATTGCATGACTGAGATATGTATGACTTTCTTTCTTCTGCAAAATAATTTTGAAGATTGTAGAAAAAGTTCCAGGTTCAGCAGGTCCTTAGAATGGTAGTGGATGGTGATTAGATATTTGTAGGTCCAAAAAGCACAGATAGTCAGCATAAAAGTAATCCATCCTATCTCTAGTGCTGACTTTGATGTTGTCTAAAGTGAATCGCTCACTTTATGTGTGAAAAAGAATGATGTTTAAGCACTTTATTCCTATAATTGATCGCTTCCAGTCAAATATTGATGAATGAACGAATTTACCCAAGAGCTCCTGTGACGCAAGCACATTGGCACGTTCCATCGACTCATTGGTTGTGTGTCTGTCACGCGTCTGTTCACGTGTCATCGCTTACGTCAAGGGAGCACTTGGGTAAATTCGACAATTTGTCATCTCCTGACTGGAAGTGATCTTTAAAGTTAAATAATATAGACACTCCTCCTCAATGGTACTGTACTTTTTCCCCCCAGCCCGTCAGATATCAGTCTGCAAAATAAAGGGGAGAGAGAAGTCAGGTGCTTGTAAAAGCCCCCTTTTAAGTAACTTCAGTCAGCAGGCTGGTGACAACAGAATAATTAGGCACAAACATCTGGTAGTAGCCAGCCAACCCCAAAAACTGCCTTACCTCCTTTTTGGTCTTGGGCATCGAGCAGGCTGTGATCGTTTTTGTTAACCTGTGGACGCACCTGTCCATGACCCAAGTGGAACCCCAGATACCTAAATTACACCTGCCCAATTGCAGATTGGCTGTGAGTCCTGCCTGTCGCAGTGCTCTCAGGACAGCCCTCAGATGTTGCATTTGCCACTGCCAGTCATTACTATAAATGATAATATCGTCTAGATATGCAGCGGCATATGCCGTGTGCTGTCTGAGGATCTTGTCCATGAGACGCTGAAACATGGTCGGGGCTCTGAACAGACCAAATTTAAGTGTCACGAATTGGTGTAATCCGAACGGTGTGGAAAAAGCCATATTGGAGTTAAAGGGATCTGCCAATAACCCTTTGATAAGTCCAGCATCGGGTAAAATTGAGCCGCACCCAACAGTTTGAGTAACTCGTCAATTTGCGGCATTGGATAACCGTCAAATTGGGACACCGCGATTCACTTTCCAAGCCATCTATCTTCGGTACCAGAACTACCGGGCTGGCCCAATCTCCTGTATTGTGGCCATTTCAAGCATTGCCTCTAATTCTTCCTGAACAATGTTTTTCTTGTGTTCAGGAAGACGATAAGGGTGTCTATGAACCACCACCCCTGGGCTGGTCTCAATATGGTGCTCTATAAGGTTTGTGTGACCGGGAAGGTGTTAAAACATGTTAGTGAATTCCACTTTCAACCGGGCAATGTCTGTAAGCTGCTACAGTGAGAGATGGTCTCTGCAAGGGACCGGGGAGAATTTATTTGGTTTCGAAGTCACCTCTGGCCCGAGCTCCGCCCTCTCCAGAACTACCATCGCCAAGGCTGCAGGCTCCACCTCACTCCATGGTTTGAGGAGGTTGAGGTGGTAGATTTGATCTTCTCTTCCCCTATCCATTCACCTAACCTAATTTTCGAGATCTCCGACTCCTCATGTGACCTCAAAGGGTCCTTGCCACTTGGTGAGTTATTTAGAGCTCGAAGTGGGCAGCAATACAAGCACTTTATCTCCCTTTGTGAATTTGTGTAGTTGAGTGCCCCTGCCGAACTGTCGCCGTTGAGGTTCTTGAGAACTTGGAGCAAATTCTCCTGTATTACCTGCCCCAAAGTGTGGAGTTTTGCTCTCAGGTCAAGAACACCTGGTTTTTGTTATTCAAAAGTCCTTCCGCCCAAGTTTTCCATATGACTTCAAGAACGCCGCGGGGCCAATGCAACATACAGTAGCTCAAATGGGGAAAACCCTGTGGAGGCTCTCGTACTGCAAACAGCAGGAGTTCGAGCCACTTATCCGAATTTTTAGTGTCTTCATGTACGAACTTACGAATCATGGTTTTCAAGGTTTTATTAAATCATTTGACAAATCAGTTTGCAGGTGATAAACGCTGGTGCGAATCGATTTAATGCCTCATTATTCATACAGTTTGCGTAGTGTACTTGACATGAATGTTGTGCCTTGATCAGTGAGGATTTCTTTTGGGCAAAAGTGAATGGGCAGCCGTGCTTCCCAAAACTCAAGGACCTGAAAAGCTGATGGCTCTGTTCGGGGCTATGACCAACCCGTTGCTGGATGGCCTTCTTCAGGTGTTGGTAATTAAGGAGACAGGTGGCGGGAAGCTGTTGTGCCGCAAGCTGCGCCTCCCAGGAGAGCAAGGGCCATACCTCTGCTGTCTTTTAAAAAATGTCCAGGAAGGCCTCTGGGTTGTCATCTGGCCCCATCTTTATTAGGCCAGCAGGTGGGGTGGGTTCCAAGGAGGTTGCAGCACCAGCCCCCTCTATGGTGATCAGGCTCCGGAGCACCTGGCGGTCCTCCGCTTGTGCCTGGAGCAGGACTTGGAAACACTGTTCCTTCTCCAGGTGTACGTCCATGAGGGCTTGGTATTGACTCTGCTGGATGGTGCGAGGGTCTTGAAGACTTTGCGCAGTGGTGAGGACTCCATAATGGCATTCTCCTCCAAAGCCGGGATTTCGGCACAACTGTAAAGGTTCCATGTTTGTGGTAATGGAGGAGACAGGAGAGAGCAAGCAGTCAAGGTTAGTCTTTATTTTCTTTGAACAATTACGGCTTATAGCCAACTCAAAATCAGGCTCTTTGTGTTGCCAGTCTCTCTCGGCTCGTCCCTGGTGCTCTCTCCCCACTCTGAGCTCTGGTGTGCCTTTCCAGGTCTTCCTCCACCATCACTTTAATTATAGACAGGTGTTACAGTAATCATAACCCAGGTGATGATCCTTACTGCTCTCCCTGTCCTGCAGACGACACATGACCACGCCTCCTCCCATGCTGCAACCATCCACTCCTATTCTAAGGACTTGCCTAGAGTCTGGAACTATTCCTACAAATCTTTAAAAGTGTTTTGCTGAAGGAAGAAGAAAGTCACATCTCAGATGGCATGAGGGTGAGTAAATTATCAGAGAATTTTAATTTTTGCGTGAACTATCCCTTTAACAGTTTTTCTGCTTGACTTTTGAAAACATTTATTTGATTGACTTTTATAGTCACGGCACCTTAATCTCTTCCTTTATTTTTCTTCTTCAGAGACAAATGTAAACTAAAATAAAAAAACAAAGTCACGCCTCATAATGGTGTGTCAAGTGTTCCAGGAGCAACAGTGACATAACAGCTTCCGTCAATATTCCTTTCCATCAAAAGACAAGGAAATGAGTTGTGAATTCCAATCTGCAATGAACACAGCTGATAAGGCAGACAATAGGACCCAATCACACCACTTTTCACAATGGATGCTCATGAGGTTCCCTGAAGCAGCTGAATCCTTTGCATAGGCTGCCCATGATTGTGTTAGCTATTAGGTGTATTAAAAATATCTCAGATGGAAAAGTTACCATGAACTGCTCCAGGACCCTGTTTAAAATAGTCATAAATGGAAGCCTTGCAATACTTGATAAATCCTGTTAGAGAGTTATTGGCCTTTGTAGTTCTCTCCATAATTTTTTTATTAGCAGGGGAACCTTTTTTTTTTCTTCATTTTAGATCACTATACTGTATACACTCACTGACCACTTTATTAGGAACACCTGTACACCTACTTATACATGCAATTATCTAATCAGCCAATCGTGTGGCAGCAGTGCAATGCATAAAATCATTCAGATACAGGTCAGGAGCTTCAGTTAATGTTCACATCAACCATCAGAATGGGGAAGAAATGTAATCTAAGTGATTTTGACCATGGATAATTGTTGATGCCTGACTGTTAGAGTATATTTGTAACTGCTGATCTACTGGTATTTTCACACACACCAGTCTCTAGAGTTTACATCCAGAAACATCCAGTGAGCGACAGTTCTACGGACAGAAAAGCCTTGTTGATACGAGAGGCCAACAGAGAATGGCCAGACTGGTTTGAGCTGACAGAAACGCCACTCTGTACAATTGTACTGAACAGAATAGCATCTCAGAATGCACAACACGTCGAACCTTGAAGTGGATGGGCTACAACAGCAGAAGACCATGTCAGGTTCCACTTCTGTAAGCCAAGAACAGAAAGCTGAGGCTACAGTGGGCCTACCATCTGTGTACCTCAGCAGATATGAAGTTTCATCAGACCAGGCAATATTTTTACAGTCGTTAACTGTTCAGTTTTGGTAAACCTTTGCCCCAATATATATTTATTTATCATAAAGGGGCCAAATGAGGGATAAGAAGTCAAGTGAGCCACTGAAGGTCTTTTGACCCCAAATCTTATCATGTTTATTGACTCACCTGCCACTTTCATTTCCCCAGCATTATGAGCTTCAGACAGCCTGGCTATCCATCAGTGTCTAGCAGTACAACAGCTCGCCTGTTTGCTTCTAGTGCACAATGAAAAAGTAATACTTCTCTGGTCTATGCATTACTGTGTGTAAGTCAGTGTGCGGTCAAATTTTGAGAACAGCTACATTTATGGATTCTGAGTGAACTGGGTCCTTCTAAAGAAAATATTAGCATTCAGTAGTTTCCATATACAGTATGAACTGCTTCAAGCAATATGTTTACTGGATTAGAAGTACAGATGGATGGATGGATGGATGGATAAATAGATGCATGCAACAGAGGTAGGGCTAAGCTTTCCGCAGATGAATGATAAAATGTCTAACCCACAGAAAATGTAATATTTGCCTAATCACATTGCATTTGTCCTAATTAAAGCAAACTGTTGTGAACATACAGGCATTTACAGTTGTCCTTAATAGAATAGCTTGCATAACATGTCTTTCTTTTCACTATCATCACCAATTTCTGTTCTGCATTAAAATGTACACACATGTTGTGTTCAACTGTATGAGAACATGCTTCTGTCATTTCGGTGTTACACCATATATATTTCTCATTACATGCACCTAATAGCTCTTGCCAAAAAATACATGACCGTAAGTCCTTAACCTTGTCATTATGCACATTATCAGTCATTTTAAGTCCATCAAAAGAAAACCTGTGTTGAATACCAGCTGCATACTTTTCTCATTATCGGAGTTGAACCTGCAGTCCCAGTCTATCAATTCATGACATTGTCTCGCTCCATTACAAATTAGTTTTCTACACCACACAGCATGGGGCATAATTAATTTTGTCTTGGTTGACTGAATTGTGTCAAACTGCTACACTTGTACAACAATAGCATTGCACTGCAAGTCATTAAACTGTCAATACTTGATATCTTTGATGTGGAGAACTAGTTAACCAATTATGAATAGTAGGAAATATTATTGGAGGCCCTGAAATTGAAAAACGTACTAATATCAGAATGCTCTGATTTCTCCAAAACACAGTTTTAGATCAAATAGGCAAAATATCATGTTCATTTGTGGGCCGTTCACAAAGAATACATTCTTGTATTAAAAACAGCTAGAGAAAGCAAAACATTTAACATCATCTGATTGGTCCATTGTGAAAGTTAGGCATTTTTGCCTTGACATAACATATAAAAACAGCAACACATACTTTAATGGCCAAATATACCTGTGTAGCTATATAACTATTAAAAATAGAACACAAGAATATGTCCTGTTTGAACATCCTCTATCTCGTCTACATGCCCCTTTTGTGTCCATTTATGCCCATTGAAGTCTTCATATAAAAAACTTTTAAAGGAAATAATTTGCCTAAAGCAGATCTTGTGTAGGCACAATGCAGGCTGTCAGGCTTAAATTTCATTCAGAACATCCGAGTAAATGGGCATCATGTTTAAAATAGCATAGAGACTTAGTCAAGGGAGACGGTAGCACAAAAAGCTTCTACGGACACAACAAGCTTCCAAGATGAACCAATAAAAATGTAGTCGCAATACAAACAGCACACAGCGCTGCTATCTATAAAATCTATCTATGTATATTTAATGCAGTGGTCGGAGAAAATTATCATTAAGAAAATATTCCCATACATAAATCTGATAAATGGTAATATATGTAATATATATAACAGTTTCACTGTTATAAAGGTTTCATGTTACATATTTTTTGTAATAATGTGTGCTTTTATTCATATAATTCAACATTTTCGTGATAATAATTTGGGTCTAGCTGTCTTTGTAAGGGTTATTTCAGGATCGTTTTTTTTTTCATTAAGTCATTATTGTCGTTAGCGCGTGGCGAACAACACTTCTGGCAGGTTTAAGTGTAGTTATACAGTAGTTAGGGATGTGACTGCTCCAGCTAATCGACTATTAAAAACATTAATCTAACAATGCAAATTAATTTTAATTTGCGCATTTTCCTCCCATCAGCAGCACTGAATTCCTTGTACACTATTTACGCTCTCACATCTTTCACCAAATCTTGCAGTTACAATTTAGTCCATTGGGGGGTGCTGTGCAAATGTGTGGTCAAGGTGTTGTATGAGAGAAGAAGATATAGCGTCTTTCTAAAAATATGTATTATTGTGATTCTTATTCAATTCTACTCTATAGAGCGCAACAGTGACGCCCACTTTTTCAGATCTCTGGGTTCCGGAAGTATTTTCCCCATTTATTTCTTCCGTAGACTTTTAATAATGTCCTTCATAAAAGAGTTGTAAGCCATGATCCAAATGAACCAGCTCTGAGGTCAATCACAACATCCCAAATTTTGTTTTGAGGCAAAAAAGTATTTCGAAATTGAACATAAAGTCAAAGGTTAAAGGCTGTGTACTTACTGTCTTTCATGAAGGCATAAACTACAAACCTATGAAGCATTGCGAATGTTGTCATTAAATATAAACCTATTGAAATATATAAAACTATGGATTTTAGGTTGTTGTTTATAAGTAAAGAAACAATATATGTTATGTTTATTGCAGAATATTCTGATATGCACAAATATACAAGTAGTTTAAGGGTGAAGGGAGACGTCATTTCCAGTGCCTCATGGGAGCCTCGGAAGAGTGTGGAACATCAGAACCTAACAGGTACAGATTGTTAAAACATTATAAGTCATGCCATGGTCATGGTGGTCTAGTCTACTCTGAAAATGTTAAACTTAAATATCCAAATGTACTTTTTGACACATGAAGAGAGTGCATCCTCAAAGCATTGTGTGGATACTTGAATGAGGACCATGGAAATCTCATTAAGGAATACAAGGTAATCAACTTCAGCTCTCTTATAAATCATGTCATTCACTTATACATTTTTTATGTGTACTTACTATCTTAGTTTTACAAAAAATGAAGCATGTTTCATTTGTTTGGTCAGGGCACAGGAATGCGATGGCCCGAGTGTCCTAACAGACATGAAGCAGACGGTAATGGTGATCTATGTTGTTCCACATGAGGATGAGGAACCAATGGATGAGCCTGTGGACATTGGTGTGGTGATCGAAGGGGGTTGCAGCCATTGTAGCGGCAATGTTGTTTGAACTCATTTATGCCTTGGAACTTAGCTGTGTAAAAGAAGTAACATTTACATTTAAGGTAATCCAGAAAGTGTTTTTCAACCTGGATGGACACAGACTTTCACCAACTGTGCAAGCCATAAAGAACATGTTACAATAAGTCACCAAATATCAATGGCCTACTGGGGACTAGCACAGAAACTGCATAATTATACATTACATGGATCATAATTTTTTTCTTATTTAGATTTATTTTCATATTTATGTATTTTTTATTTATTTTGGTATTATTTTTATACATACATTTTTGTATTTTTCTTTTGCCGAGTTTGCCACAAGTAAATTGGGTGGCAAAGTATTTCCTTAAAATTTGTTAATAAAAGAAAAGTTGGTTTAAAATAAATTAAATTGATCAGTTAACTCAAAAGCAATAATTTTATGCTATATCTAACTGAAGCAAAGAAGTTAAAATGTGTTGGATCAACTAGAGTAAATAGCTTTCAGTAAAAATTTACAAAATAAATTGAATCAAAATAATTCAATCTCATCGGATCAAGATACAATTTCCTTTTGATTCCATTAGCCCAGATTTATTTCAGACAAATCTATTCAATTGTGTGGAAACGTGTGTCATAATTAAATTTAGGTTTTTTTGAGTGTGTATATATATATATATATATATAGTAAATGTGTATCAAAGTCAGTAATAGGTGTAATGTACCTTTAAGCTGTTTTCTGCCCATTGCCCAGTGATTATGTGATCATATTGCTCTGACAATGTAATGTAATTGCCAAATCTGGATGTTAGGATCCAGATTCATATACTGATGCCCATAAGGCCAAATGAGACTGAAATGCAAGCTGAGCTGACCATGAGCTGCTTTAAAACACCATTCTCTGCCCACCCACCATCTGTCCTCAGCCAGTGCAGAGTCTTGGCCAGAAATGTGACCATGATATGGAATGTGCATCTTCACCATCTGCAGTGGTCAGATATCTTAAGTATAGAACCTTTATGACCCATCTAATAGGATTTATCTCCCTGTACACCTATGAAAAGAAACCTAAGCAAAATTGTTTTATTATTGGCTTATTGGACTTCTGTTGATATGTTGCTGCAACAATGGCATTCATTTTCAGTTTAATGCATTGATTATGTGATAAAATAAAGTATATGAGTGCGGGCACTACAAATTATCTTTCAAGATTTCTAAGTTGACCTTAAAGAATAGCTAGTCTTTGTGGATGTGTCAGTAGATGTATACTGATATAATTTTTCATTGATGTGTCTGTCTCCTTCAGGTTAAATGCTAATTCACACTAACTGTGATTAAATAAATAAATCAATCAATATGGTTTTTTGTTTACATTTATGTACAGTATTTAGCAGACACTTTTATCCAAAGGGACTTACAGTACAATCAAGGTATTCAATGTATCAGTTTATGTGTTCGTTAGGAATTTAACACATGAAATGCTGGGGCATTGCTGGTGCCATAATATACAAGCTGAGCTACAGGAACCAAAATATTTGTTTAATCAGGAAAATTCATCCCAAGCTAGACATTTTGAAAACACTTTAATGACGATTTTTAATATCAGGTAGTTTTGTATCTTGTTATAAAGTGTGTATTATGATGACAGTTGTATGATAAAATACAACTAGATTGAAAAGTTTGTGGACAAACTTTAGGCTGGCTTGAAAAAGCCTAGTCTGAATGTTTATAGATAGACAGACAGTCAGACAGACAGACAGATAGATAGATAGGTTGCTAGGGTGCACTAAACGATTGCTAGGGTATTGCTAAGTATTTTATAGAAGGATATTTAAGGATCCCTTGTTGCTCTGAGTAAAATAAGACAAAGTTGAAGTCTCTACGATGTTCTGGTGCAGAGATATATGTTTAGCTACTTGGTTGCTTGGTTAAGTCCTTCTGGTTGCTAGGCATTTTCAAGGGTGATCCTAAAAAGGCTGTTTCCTGGACTGAGTATAATGAGTCACATCTGAAGACTCAATGACATTATGATCAGGAGATATCCATCTAAGCCATTTTGAATGGCAGTCAAAGGGTTTTGGTTGCTTGGGTGCACTAAATGGTTGCTAGGTTTTATGCAGTTGCTAGGTTGTATGCAGTTGCTAGGGTGTTAAAGTGATGGAGTGAAAGAAAGAATTAAAAGAGTGGAGGAATGGAAAGATGTATAAGAAAGTGAGGGAGTGATAGAAAGTATGAGTGTTGGAGTTATGACAGGGAAAAGTTTTCACACCTTGAATGAAAGTCAGTCCTATTCGGAATCAGTTAGAAAAGATCTAGCATAAAACTTCAGAACAGCCTTAATGCTGCAGCGAATTTGGTGGTTTTAACTTAAAAACTCTAGGAAGAGTTACTCTTGATAATTTTGTCTAAGAAGTAGTAAAATAATAATAATAAGCTTAAATAGCATATCAGTTGGTTGGCTTTTTCAAGCTAACCGTATAAGTTTAACTAGTATACAGTTGGTTGGCTTTTACAAGCCAACGTAATAATACGTTTAAATAGTAGATCAGCTTTTTCAAGCCAACCTAATTATAATTCTCTCTGAGAGCAGTTAGATTATGTGTTGTGATGTTTTTATTATGAGCTGTTCATAAATGATTATTATATTTTACTGTCTCATTTGCTTCTAAGTACATCAATTTTAAGAAGCCTTGCAGACACTAAATTAGAACTCATCTGCATACACTCCTTACCACTCACACACACAGGCTGCATTGTTGCTCATCTCATAAATGGAAGTCAATAATAACTGAGAAACAAAAGAGGCATCAGATAAGAAATAATGAAAAACTAGATGTTAGTGACTTTATTTTCAGCTGTCGCTGTCGCTTCTAAAATGGGTGGAAAATGATTGTCTTGAAGATCACTGAAGAATATTGAACACTCAGAGTCTACCACAATTGTTTTTATTTTCTCATGTTTGTGCTAGCACCAAAATGACACGATGAGAGGTCATGCTCACTGACTGGAACATTGTGTCACTCTTTGTTAGCATAGAGGAAAAGAAATGTCTTCACTTAAATGTTAATTTGCACATCACTGTTCACAATGTGGTGTCAAATAACATGCAGGCGTTTATGAGTCACATGAGTCAGCTTTCATATCACATTGAGAGAGAAAATAAATTGAAATGGAAAATGTGTGTTATTTCCTGACAGAAGTATTACGACTAGATCAGAAATAACTATTGTACAGATTGTTGTAACTATTTTATAATGATTAAACCTTTCTTAAACCAGGTTGGGCCCTTTGAGATTTAAATATCTCTAACAGGAGAGATCTGGCCAAGAAAGGCTTCAATCAGATCCAGACAGCATTAAAATACTTAAAATTCCAATACATAAAAGCGAACTTAATTATGTGCAGGAAAGAAAGAAAACATTACTTAAAACAACTGCAATAAAAATTATTTTAATTCTTTAATAGTTTTAATTTCACTAGACAAACTATTGTAAAACTGCAAGGCATTTTACTACACTACTAAGTGTACTAATTGCAGGGACCATGCTCCTTGGTGCAACCTACTGTAGTGTTCAATGCTATGTTAGGGATCACTTACATAGCCTCCAATCTGTTACAGTAAAATCAATCTTGGATACAATCTGTGACGCAGATTTTTTTTTTTTTAAGAACATAAAATATGTCACATTAAAAATTAAAAACCGATGGAGTGCGTACTCCAGGTAGGGTAGGAGGTATTGCCCCAAGTGAAGGAGTTCAAGTACCTCGGGGTCTTGTTCACGAGTGAGGGAACAATGGATCTTGAGGTTGGCCGGAGAATCGGGGCAGCGGGGGCGGTATTGCACTCGCTCTATCGCACCGATGTCACGAAAATAGAGCTGAGCCGGAAGGCAAAGCTCTCGATCTACCGGTCAATATTTGTTCCTACCTCACCTATGGTCATGAAGGCTGGGCAATGACCGAAAGAACTAGGTTGCGAGTACAAGCGGCCGAAATGGGCTTCCTCAGAAGGGTGGCGGGCTTCTCCCTTAGAGATAGGGTGAGCTCAGTCATCTGTGAGGCGCTCGGAGTAGAGCCGCTTCTCCTTTGCGTCAAAAGGTGTCAGTTGAGGTGGTTTGGGCATCTGGTAAGGATGCCCTCTGGCCGCCTCCCTAGGGAGGTGTTTCAGGCACGTCCAGCAGGGAGGAGGCCTCGGGGAAGACCCAGGATTAGGTGGAGAGATTACATCTCCACACTGGCCTGGGAACGCCTCGGGGCCCCCCAGTCAGAGCTGGTTAATGTGGCTCGGGATAGGGAAGTTTGGGGCCCCCTGCTGGAGCAGCTGCCCCCGCGACCCGACTTCGGATAAGCGGTTGAAGATGGATGGATGGATGGACATTAAAAATTATTCCTTTTGAGTTTTAGAGCAGAGAAGAAATACCACAGGCCATTTGTCAGTAAAGGACTTGTAATTCAGTAATATGGAAAAGTTACTTTATTATTGCTATTTAGTCCTTATCCTCATTAGGTTGGACCAAAACTGTCACTAAACAGAAGCAACCCTGTGATTACTGTAAAGGGGAATGCTGTCTAATACAGTCAAATGCCTTTAAGATTATGTGGGCTAATTTATAATTTTTCCTGAAAAATGCAAAATGCAGCAACTTTACATTTTGAGTTATGAATGTAATCGAGTCTCTTAGACTATGATCTGTCCAGTGACAGACAAGATTTGTTAAATTTAGATTCAGAGAAAACTGACATGGTGAGACTCTACTTTATGATCTACATTTGACTGGACAATCAAACAGCTTTGAAGCCATTTTACTCAGTTTCAGTGTTGGCATAATTTCTGCATTTGTCTTTCGTTTTCAAGGCTAAACATATTCTTTACTGTGAGTTTGTAGTAGTATAGGAATTTTGTAAACACACGTGTGTTTCCTTACAAAGCTCTGGAAATGTGGAGGGTGTAAAGATAATGTCGGTGATGTTTGCAAGCTGAGAGCCAATCCATCAGACGGAGGTCAGAGGAAAAAACAACAACAGCGAAGTACTTCATCGTTTTAAAAGGCAATTCATCACAGCAGTCTCTGCTGTCAGTTTCTGCTCCGACATTTCCAGGGGAGGAATAAGGAACAAGGCAGACTCTCTCCCAGTTCCTCCACCAGGAGAAACAGCACATCATGAGCTTGCCAGTTGACAGGAAGAACCTCTGTCTCACGTGTGCTCTTACACACTCTAAAGCACACTCTCTGTAGTTGCTTTCCCATGAGCCCTGAAGGTGTGTGGGCTGCACACATGTGTTTGTGAGAGGAGTGGAGATAAGCAGGGATCAAAGAGCCATGCAAGCTTTACAGCCTCAAAGAGAAAACGAGCTGGCTGTAGCTTCCAAAACACAGCAGCCACAGCTTCTCTGACTACAAACAGTTATTTTTACAGCAGATATTTTTGAATAATTTTGTAAAAATTAGTTCATATATTTTCCTTAGGCAATTTAATAATTCTCTTCTAAGTTTTGTTTGGGGGGTTTTATTATTGTGTTTTGCTTTATATATATAGTATATATACTCCAATCAGCCACAACATTAAAACCACCTGCCTAATATTGTGTAGGTCCTCTTGTCACCAAAACAGCACCAACCCTGATCTCAGAATAGTGATGCTATTCTCCTCACCACAAATGTAGAGAGCAGTTATCTGAGTTACAGTAGACTTTTTCAGTTCGAACCAGTCTGGCCATTCTCCGATGACCTCTCTCACCAACAAGACATTTCCATCCACAGAACTGCTGCTTACTGGATTTTTTATTTATTTTTTGGTACCATTCGGAGTAAATTGTTGTGTGTGAAAATCCCAGGAGATCAGCAGTTACAGAAATATTCATACCAGCACACCTGGCACCAACAATCGTGCAACAGTCCAAATCATTAAGATCACATTTTGTCCTCATTCTGATGGTTGATGTGAACATTAACTGACTCTCCTGACCTATATATGCATGAGTTTATGCATTGCACTGCTGCAGCACGATTGGATGATTAGATAATCGTATGGATGATTGTTGGTGCCAGATGGGCTGGTTTGAGTATTTCTGTAACTGCTGATCTCCTGGGATTTTCACACACAACAGTCTCTAGAATTTACTCCGAATTGTGCCAAAAACCAAAAACATCCAGTGAGCAGGAGTTTAGTTGATGAAAGCTGCCAGGTCAGCATATTATTGCAAACTCATAGAACATTTTTACCATAAGTTTATTCAGTAATGTGGCTAAATTGGTTTGGAATAAAGCATCGACTGAACCAGATATTCTGTCGCAGTACAATAGTAAGGACTTAATGAATTTCTTTACTGATAAAATTTAAATAATCAGAACAAAAATTTGAATTATGCAATCAACTGTCACAGGACCTCAGAAAACAGTGTCTCATAATTTTCCTCTTGAGCAACTGTCATAGGTCATGAAGAGCTAAAACAAATGTATCAAAAAATCAAAAGCCACAACATGTGTTACTCTTAAAAGAGGAATTCCATGTAATCTCAGAACCTCTTCTTAATATTATTAACTCCTCACCCTGTTCTGGATGCAGACACACTCACTCAATTTAAGTCTAGACTAAAGACTCATCTATTTAGCCAGGCATATACCTAATTTATCCATCAACTCACAAATAGACTGCTTTAGTTAGGTCTTCAGGAACCACAAACATCTCCCATGATCTATAACTCTGCTGGGATACATATTCCGAGATAACCATAGACAGCCAGATCCAGCTGCGTTCCTGCTTGGTGTCGGACTCCACTGCTACTTGTCGCTGAGTGATGACGGCAAACTACAGCGGGTTCTAGACAGACATCACTTCATCTTTTACAATGGACTTCAGAGGATGAAGTCCTGTTCATTTAAAGTATTACAGTGTGGGTATTATTGTGAAGAAAGTTGGGGATTAAGCATAGTAAATCTTAAACCACTATTAATCAACAATAAAAACACTGAAGAAATGCTCTTAAACTATCTTTAATCCACACAGGATCACACCCATCTCAAAGCAACACTAATCTCACCCAGGTTTTTTAACTAAAAAATAAACCCTTTTCATAACATAAAATGACATATTTAACATTAAGCTGAACTTGTGACATAACTATAACCCCAATTACTTTTAAATGATAGTTAAAGCTACATTAAGTAACTTTTGGCCCTCTAGTGGTTAAAAAATTTAAATCCATGCATCTTGTGGAAGAACATTGTTTTGGTAATGATGCAAGTTGTGCTTTGGCTCTACTCCTCTGCACGGATGAATGTGGTTTGAGGCACCGGTGTACACTTGGATACAGAACATCTTATCAGAGCAAATGGACAAATAAATAACGAAAGAAAGGAAAAGACAGATATTTGAATAGATGTCATCTGAGCAGGTAAGTGCACCAATTACAGTATAATTATTGTATTTCACTACACACACTTACAGAATTATACATAAACCATATAAATAAAATATATTATCTGTTGAGTAAGAAAAAAGCTTTTAAATCCTTTCAGTTGTCGCCACCTCTGAAAAGCCAGGTCGATGTTTCGGTTTTTATTACGGACTCTGTTCCTTTTCCTTTTTGGTTGTAGACTCTGCTCTGTTCAGGGTTTCTTTATTATTACAACCAGTGATTCCCCGCAAGTTTGCCATTTGGATGATCCATGGTCAGTTTTTCTCATTCGTTGTGACAACAAACTTTTAGCTTCAAGCTATTCCCACACCATATATGCGCTACAGTGGCCGGAGTCGGATGTGATGTGACACAAACAGGCGAATGACGCATGTATAAAATTTCCCACAAAATCCATCCTGACAGCTCTAAAATATAATAATTATTATAGGTTTATCAAAGTGTATTTGAGTAAAGACATGGTTTAGAAGATGGATTTTTGTTGCACGCTCTCATTTATAATTTTCTTTTAACAAAATAAAGTTACATAGTGTAGCTATAATAAAACCCGTAAACAGTCCCCAAAACCTACACAGACCTACCTCATTAATTATGCAAACACAACAGCCAATAGCAAGTCACCAAGCAGAAATATCAACAGAAGTTACAGTATATTCCTGGAAAGGATTATAATTATAAACTATAAACCTGATATTTTATTTATATAGGTAAATGTACCATTTGCCCTTTGCACAAAAAAAGAGAAAAAAATGCAGACGTCTGTTTGGTCTATTTAATCACTGATCTACAAAGGCCCCTGCTGACGGTACTGCTTCTACCCATCTACTGAATCTATCTCTTTTTACAAGCACGTATCTTTTCCTCTTATGGATTTTATCATTTCCACATAAGCTATTACCAGATATTTAAATGGTCCTTCTGAAACTGGTATGTGACATATTGGTGCTGATGTACCCTTTCTGACATTATTTTGGGCACAAATTTCACATTCAGCAAAAAATTAATCTACCATTGCCTGTAGGAATGGGGACCAATATCCCAGTTGTTTTATTTTTCTAATCACTTCCCCCCTTGTGCAATGGTCAAAATCATGCACATCTGAGATAAGAATAGTAGGAATTGATGTTGGAGCAATCATGTGTCCTTCATGTGAGCACCATATACCATTTACATCTCTGCTTGCACCTCTTTGTTGCCATACCCCGTGTTCATAAATGCCAGCTTGATGCTGTAACATGCTATATCATCCAATTGGGGTTGAGGCCGAATCAAAATTGAAGGTGCCATTTCTGCTAATTATCATCCTGAGGCCCTTTTGGCATACAAATCTACAGCATTATTACCTTAATATTATCTCTTTGGATGCAGCATGGCTGAAATGAGTTTGATTATTTGGTCACTGTGCTGAATTGGTGTCCCATCACTCTTTTTGAATCCTCTTTGTTTCCAAAGTTATCCAAATAGATGGCACACTCAGTGTGTATAAATATTAACAGTTTGATTTTTAGCCAATTGACAAGCTTCAGTTAGCTCTTTCAATTCAGCCAATTGTGCCTAGCATGGATGCTCACAATGCTTTGACACAACTGGGACAACATTTTTATCTATTCTCTTGACAAAAGCATACTCAGCATGATTTCCCATCTACAAAATAGTCTGCCTCTGCATCAATGATCGGTGTTGAGTCTAGATCTGGTCTTCATGAGGTGTTCCCTCCCCTTCTAGAGGAATGAAATTAGCTGGGTTTATTGTTGTGCATCGCTTTATGATGATGTCTGGGTAAGTTGCTATTGTTGAATATGTCAAATACCTGGCTTGGGTTAAAACAAATCTACATTACTATAATAGTTATGTTACTTTGTGATGAGTGTATATGATTACTGGTAGCCCACTGTCACAGTGGAAGCTTTGTCATAAGCAAAATATACTGTTGCATGTCCTTAATAACATGGCGGGTAGCCCTGTGCTACATGGTCTAATTTGGCACTATAATAAGTAATTGGTTGATTTTTCTTCCAAGAAAAGTTTCCTGCATTAAGACTGCTGATGCATATCCATCTTTCCAATCTGCCACAAACAAGTGGAATGGTCTGGCATAGTCTGGGGATGCTAGAGCTGTCTGAAGCTCTTTTTTCAATGATTCAAAGGCTATCAATGCATCAGTATCCCGTGTTAGTCAAGCTTGGAGATTCTGATGCCCTGTAAGTTTCATCAGTGCCCTTAAGGGATAATTTTGATAGTGGAATCTTCTATCAAATCAGCACTAAAACCTGTCATACCTAAAAAGGTTATAATTTGTCCCACTGTTTGTGGTTGAGGTGCTTTACGTATCCCCTCCAATTGACTTGGTGATACAGCCTTAGTTTTATGTGCAATGATTCGTCCTAAATATTCTACCTGTTTTAGGCAGTATTGCAGTTTTTCTTTAGATACCTTGTGTCCTCCATCCAATTTAGTGAGCACTTTGATATAATCTTGGTGTCATTGTTGTAGTGTTGTTGAGCAAATCAACAGATCATCTTCATATTGTATCAATGTGCTATCCAGTCTAAGGTCTCCTGATTGAACATTTGTGGTGAATGTTTGAATCCCTGTGGCATTCTGATGTATGTATACTGTTCACCTTGATAGGTGAATGAAAAAGGTGTCTGCTTTCCTCTGCTATAGGATGCTGAAAAAAGCAGAGCACAGGTCAATGACAGTAAAATAATTTTCAGCAGGATGAACATTAGTCAACAGTGTATGTAGAATAATATTTTTAATCACTTCTAAAACTTCCTGTTTCAATGGATATTGTTGTTTTCTTGGTAACTGTGCTTCTGGTCTGAGTTTAATTCTAACTGGATTAGCAGGTTTCACTAAACCTACGTCTGTATCATGTTGAGACCACAATTCAGCTGGTAATTGTTTTTCCATCTCTAACATTAATTCAACTGTTTTTGAATCCAGCTTCTTTTCTTTTTCTTTAGTAACCACAACCACTCTGCACATAATGGTATTACACAGAATTTTTAGGTATGCTTTGTCTACTGATTCAAAGATTAAATTATTTTTTGTTGTTTCCCACCTTTTCCCTTCTGCCCTCGGCATCATTGGTCCAAAGTATTTTGCCTTATGTCCCTTACTTACCTATAAGGTAACATGTGGAGTTGAATCTGGCACTTGACTTTTTTTTTCAATGAAGCTACATTTCTCAATTTGTAGTGCTGCTTCCATCTGGTCCTAGAATTATGTTTCTACCATGATCATATATTATGGTACAATGGAACTCAGTTTTTGGCATGCTTGGTTCACAAAGCTGGTCTTTGATATATTTTCCCCAATTTGTTAACTGTTTCTTCTACATCTTTCCCTAAATATCCTAACCAATATATGTTTTCTTGTGGCTCTTGGGGTTCTTGGAATTTTGTGACAGTCATGTGTTTGATTCCCCTGCTGTCTATGTATATTCCCAATGGAGAGCACCATATCTGCAATTTTACAGCATCCCTTCCTAACAAATTAACAGGTGTTCTGCATCTTTTACTTTTATTCTAACTGAAGCCGTCATTGGAATTAACTGTGTATGTCCCAAGAATCCTACTCTCTTGACTTATTTTCCAGATTTGGGGAGGTGAGAGGCATAATTTGAATTTATACACATGAACGTTGCTCCAGTGTCTAGCATAACTGGTGTTGTCTTGCCCTCTATTTTAACCTGCAGCATAAGTTCTTGATGCATAGGAGCCTCTGGGCAGCCCTAGTAGCCATGTTGTGGATTGACTGGACCTGGTGCTTGAGCTTGGTTTTCTTGCTGCCATGGATTATTGCCTGGATTTGTGGTGGGTCATTTTGCCATGGATTAGTAGGGCAGTCTCTTCTGTTGTGTCCGGGCTGATTGCATCCCCAGAATATTCCAGGTGGGCCATTAACTCTCTGCTGGCCACTATTCTGTCTTCCTCTTCCTCTTTGTTGTTGTCTGTTCCAGTTTCTGTTGTTTGATTGTTCTGGTTTTAGGTAGACTAAAATTGGTTCTGGTGGCTGTGATGCATTTCCAGCCGTTGTCATTGCATTCTGGAAAACAGGTGCCAGTGCTACTACAGCAGGTACAGGCATGTTCACAGGAGCCATCACTGCTGAATGTTCCTCTTCTTTGTCTTTGACTGTATCTTGACTCTTCTTTCTTTTGCCAGTCAGTTCTTCAATTTGTAGTTGTGTCAGCTTTCTCTGCAGTTCTCTCTCTTGTTTTCTTTTTGTTTCAACTCATTCTTCCTATATTGTTACACAGCATGAGCCACATGTTCACAGAACTCCCTGTGTGTCTTGGAGTTCAGTCCAACTACATTTTCCAGCTTGGCCTCGGGTAGGCATGGCATCCACTATGGCCATTCTGAATAATGTTGTCATCAGTGGATCTCCTTCTGGGTTTTTTTTCTAGCTCTTGTTTCCATCTTCTCAGTTGTCTCTGAATGTAGATAGAAGAATTTTCTGTTTCACCTATTGGTTCTCCTTTCAGGGATTTCGGGTCCATCCGTGTTGGGTATTCTTTTCTCAATTCTGTTCCTATGTCAGCACAATATCTATCAAATGGTAACCCG
Source organism: Xyrauchen texanus (assembly GCF_025860055.1). Classification (NCBI taxonomy): domain Eukaryota; kingdom Metazoa; phylum Chordata; class Actinopteri; order Cypriniformes; family Catostomidae; genus Xyrauchen; species Xyrauchen texanus. The sequence goes on from NC_068289.1 coordinate 3,320,057, forward strand.
CCCATTCTTGTATTGTCAGTTGCTTGTCTTAGATGCACTTTTCAAAGGATCTCATTCATCTTGGATCCCCCCAGACATTTAGCCAATAAGGGCCTTGATATCTCCAATTGCCAGTAACTTGCCCATTGTTTCTTCTTCCACCATTCTGATCCATTTTTCAGCCCCTCATGGATGTCTGGAAGGCAGGCTATCAGTCCATCAAGAACCTGACTGGCCCATGGCACACACTATCCCAGACACAAAATTGGAACTGCATTGAGTCTTCACTGAGTGGATGTATGTTGCTTTGATATTCACTTGGTATATACATGCTGCTTAGATGCTCACTTGGTGGATGCATACTGCTTGTGGATCTTCTCAATTTGCCCTCTACACTTCTTTTCCAGTATTGTTCCTCTTTTGAAATATGTTTATATTCTCTCTTAGTGCTGTTTGAGTGTGTTCTTGTCCTGAGCATCTGCGTCTTTCTCTAGATTCCATTCTCGCCAGGTCTTTTCTCATTGCTTGCTCCTCTTTTGCTATTCATTCTCCAGTCTCTATAATATTTTGTTCCCGTTCCTGCATCACTTCTCTTATATTTCTCTTAGGTGTGAATCTTTTCTCTGATATTTCCTCACATTCTTCTTCTTGTCTCTTTGACATCTCTTCTAGTGCTTGTGACAGTTCCTGATAGGTATGCACATTTTCTGTGCCTTCATATGCTTTTCTTTCATATACTTTTCTTTTCCCTTTCTTTCTTCTATTTCTGCCTTTTCCCTGTAAGTTGAAATATCACTTCCCTTTTCTTCACCATTCCTTTTGTGTGCATCATCCTCTATTTCTTCCAGACCTCTTATCTCTACTGTGGTGGTGCATAGGGAGGCGGTCTCTCTGTTTTTTCTTCAGCTTTATCACTCAATAGTCTTTTTGCCTGTCTCTCTATTCTTAGTAATTTTATCCCATGGTTTTTGAATAAATGCAGTACCTCTTGTTCTTTTCCCATTTTTTCTTCCCGTTTCCTGCCTTTGTCTTTGGCCTTATGGTTTTTTATCAATGCCTACATTTCTCTACACATAGCCACATCAAATATTCCCTCTGCTTGCCATTTTGTGTTTATACTTTTTGTACTTTTCTCCCATTTTTTTTAAATTCCCTTATGATATCTTTACATACTGGATACTCTGAACACATCGGCTCTACTGGTGTTGATGTCATTGTTACTTGAAATTATTATCACAGTGTATGTTATGTTTTTAACATAAAAACCCGTTTTCTTCACACACACACTCTGCTCAGCCCCTTCTCTCGCACACTCACTTTTAGCTACACACACTTAGTTCTGCACTATTTACTATCACTGTGGGAGAGAAACAGGTGTTTTCTTATTTTTAAATGTTGTTTCTTTATTAAGGACTTTGTCTCTCTTAAACCACTACTATTTTGATGATGTCCAAATAAATAATGCCAATATCTTGGAACATTTTTAGTATTTGGGTTGACTTTTCTAACTTTTTTCACACTTTTTTCACTTTCACAATTCTCAAATACAGAACTTAATACACTTGTTTCTTTATACCACATTGCTCATAAATTAATGCAAGAAAACACTTACATGGGCATATAACAGCACACCCAACCACACACTCACAGTTTGATTTCACCCACATACAGCATAACTCAGTATAAACACAGCACAGCCGGCATAAGCACAGAACAGCCAACTAAGCCAATATATAAAAACAATGCAGTACATTTTTTAAATAACTCAACAGCCAATATATATATATATATATATATATATATATATATATATATATATATATATATATATAAATATATAACTATTCAACAGATATTTACACTATTCAGCCTGGGCTTATAAATAATACTAATACTTTATCTCAACACCCCACTTGGGTTAACATGCCTCTTGCATTTGCCTGCCAATTCAGCCCTTCCAGTTGTGCTATTCTGAGAAAAAACGGCAACAATCAAATTGTGGGCTCATTGTTCTCAGCCAGCTCAAGGGCCTCTGTTAAAAACACACTCCCTTTTCCTTACCAGTGTCACCTACTGGAAGCAGTATCAGCAGGGTTTCAACACATTCTTCTTTTGTAAACACACCTCTTGTGTTTACCTGCCCATTAAGGACTTTTCTGCCAAGGATGTGCTTATTGCTACATTCGCATGCACTGTTTTGAAAATCTGGAACTCACTTTTCTGTTTTATAAAATTAATCATTTAATTTAGTTCGTAACTGGTGAGGCCTTTAGAGTTACCACTACCCAGGTCCAACTCACAGCAGACTACACAAAACAACATTAAGCAAAATTGCATACCTTATTTTTAGCACCAGTTGTTTTATGTAGCCCGTGTCAGCCAGCCTGCCATGGGTCCCTGCTTTCTGACACCTCTCCAGTCCCTTCGTGTTTGCCAATTAATTATGTCATGTAATATTTAAGTTTCTTTCCCTTCTCAGCAATAAAACTCAAAGTCAGGTGTTCCAGATGTCAAAAGTAAGGCTTTATTGAGCAAAACAACAACATTTCTATGTGACTATTGTAACCTCTATTCCCTGATGGAGGGAATGAGACATTGTTTTGAAGAAGCTACACTAGGGCCGAGATAGAGGTTCGGCCATAACAGTGGCTCGGTTCAGTGACGTGACCGGGAGGACACAACGTCTCGTTCTCTCCATCAGGGAACGGAGGTTACAATAGTAACCTAGACATTCCCCATCTGTTGCTCACTTTGATGTTGTGTCAAAGAAGCGACACTAGGGGTCCATATTTAATCACACAGTGCACTCAACCGTGTACATGCATTGCTGACGCAGGTGCGGGCAGGCAGTTGCATGCAAAATCCAATCATGGGAGCAAGCCACGCCAGCCACGCCTTTTCTCTCTCTATGTTTCTCACATAGAGTCAAAGCGGCTGGGGCCATCTTAATGCTATCACACTGCATCGGGGAAGGCGTTCTTTTCCAATTCCTATTCTTTCAGGGGGACAAGACCCCACAGAGACCACACCTGCCCAGGCTAGGTGAAGTAAAGTGTGGTGAAATACATCACATGAGTTTTCAGGCCACATATGGAGAATGGCGCGGTGGTAGATCCTACCAGTTTAGAGGGAGGAGTTGCTACATAAGACGACCTGGGGCAGCGGGGACTGCCAAAGGGAGACGTGGGTCCACTCGCAAGGGGACCATACCGCGGAAAATACACACAGGGGGATATGTCCACACGGGGGCCCATCCTAGTTTGAGTACTCGGGAAATTGCTCCACTGAATTTGCGGACCAGAGGGCTAGTGAGGATTCATCCAGGGAGCCGAGTTAGTAGGATCTCCTGGGATAAGAGCGCACAAGATCGCCTCAGTGGAGGGGAAAGGTGCTAGATGCAAGCGGTACACCCGGTCAGTTGTTTCCACGTTAACGAGTTCTACTGGCTCGGACCTGAGAGAACACGGGATGAAACCGAGTCAACGCTGAGATTGTAAAATCTCGTAAAGGTATTGGGTGTTGCCCAATCCACTGCTCTGCATATGTCTGATAGGGAGGTGACGTTGGCCAGTGCCCACGAGGATGCCACACTTCTAGTTGGAGTGGTGGTGGCGTAGTGGACTAAAGCACATAACTGGTAATCAGAAGGTTGCTGGTTCGATCCCCACTGCCACCACCATTGTGTCCTTGAGTAAGACACTTAATTCAGGTTGCTCCGGGGGGATTGTCCCTGTAATAAATGCACTATAAGTCGCTTTGGATAAAAGCGTCTGCCAAATGCATAAATGTAAATGTAGTCGAGTGTTCACAACCTGGGTGTGATAGGCCAATGCTATGGCAACAATCACCCAGTGGGAAAGCCTCTGTTTGGAGGCCTTTCCGCTGTCCACCATAGCAGACAAAGAGCTGCTCAGAACGTCTAAAGCTCTGCATGCAGTCCACATAAGTACGCAGGGCGCGCACTGGACACAGCAACGAAGGGGCTAAGATGTGTCTTTACGTGAGCATTTTGAACGGGAGTTTGTCTTAGGCCTGGTTGAAAACTCGCAAGTTCAAGATCGGTCATAAGCCGACGCCTTTCTTGGGTATGATGAAGTAAGGGCTGTAGAAACCCTTCTTCATCTTGGCTGGAGGGACAGGCTCTATTGCGTCTTTGAGTAGAAGGGTTGTGATCTCTGCACACAGGGTGTTGGTGTCTTTGCCGTGCACCGAGGTAAAGTGCACGCCGCTGAAAGGGTGCAGGGGCCTGGCAAACTGGATCACATAACCAAGTTTGATGGTCCTGGCCAGCCAGCGTGACGGGTTGGGAAGTGAAAGCCACACATCCATGCTCCATGCTAGGGGCACTAAGGGGACGATCGTTTTTGACGTACCCGGCGGGGCTTTGCAGCAGTGCTGAGCAGGCAATGAGGCATCGGGAGGCAAAGCTCGTCCCGAGGCTCTGGTGCTGAGAGAAGACTTGAAGCACTTACCTTGCTCCGCACACCCGGTGGGGGCGGGTTAGTGACTGAAGAGGAGGTCCCATGAAGGTGTCCTCTGGACTCGTCAGAACTGGCCAGCCAGGGGGCAGCAGTCATGGGTCTGGAAGCGGGGGTCTTTGAGGAAGCCTGCTTTGTCCACGTCCCGCTTCTCGACCAGGTTCAGCCACAGATGTCGTTCCTGAACCACGAGGGAGGCCATCGCCTGCCCGAGAAGCGGGACGTGGACAAAGCAGGCTTTCTCACAGCAGGAGGGCCATGGCGTTGAAGGCTTTGGAGGTCAGTGACGACGTCATCCTATAGGCCTTGGAGGGGAGTACCGGGCGATCCCGCCAGGTGGCACCGTTCTTGGAACACAGGTGGATCGCAACTGCCCCATCCACCTGGGGGACTGCTGAATACCTGTGGGCCGCTCTGCCATCAAGAAACATGAAAGCCTGCTTGGAATTTGCAAAAAAGCACCTTAAGAACTCTCAGACCATGATAAATAAGATTCTTTGGACTAATGAAATGAAGATTGATCAGTTTGACCTAAATTCCAAGTGTCATGTCTGGAGGAAACCAGGCACCGCTCATCACCTGCGCGATATCATCCCAATGGTGAAGCATGGTCGTGGTAGCATCATGCTGTGGGGGTCAGCTACAGGGACTGCGGAACAGGTCAGAGTTGAAGGAAAGCTGAACGCAGAAAAATACAGAGATATTATTAATATCTGGTCCAGAGCGCTCAGGACCTCTGACTAGGTCGAAGGTTCACCTTTCAACAGGACAATGACCCTAAGCACACAGCCAAGACAACGCAAGAGTGTCCACCGACGGTCCCCATCCAACCTGACAGAGCTTGAGAGGATCTGCAGAGAAAAATGGCAAATCCAGGTGTGCAAAGCTCCCAAAGATTTTGCCAGCTGCAATCCCTGCCAAAGTTGTTTCAACTAAGTACTGATTTAAGGGTACATACTGTAATACTTTTGTTAATGTGATATTTCAGTTTTTCTTTTTAATACATTTTAAAAGTTATCAAAAATGTAGTTTTTGCTTTGTCATTATGGGGTATGGAGTGTAGATTGATGTGAAAAATAATAATTTAAAAACATTTTAGCATAAGGCTTCAACATAACAAAATGTGAATACTTTTTAAATGCACTGTAGGTTTCAGAGAAAAACTAGCAGCATTCTGCAGTGAAACCAGCTTATCTGCAAACTGAGCCATTTTAATGTTAGGCAAACAGAAAGACACTGGTGATTAGCTATCTGATTGCATGTCAAAAGACCAGTCAGTTTACACCATGCATGCCGATTCGCTTAACATGTCACACGTGAGATAACATGAAAAATTCTAAGAACTTATCACCTTGCACCACATAGAGTTATGGCTGAAATTTTGTCATTTCAGTCATGTAAACTCTCAAAAAGATTTAGCATGACGAGGGAATGACAGATTTATAGGGCATTGGTCTTGGCGGACTAGATCTGTTATGCTGCTGCTGCAGACTTGCTACTGCTAGAACATACATAGATATGCTACAGTGGACATGCTGCACAAATAGAAGCTACGTTTTTTTTACTCACTCACATTACATTTACTGACAGTAGGATGATGGACAACTGCTCTGTCAGGTATTAGCTATACTATGGATTGGCATGATTTGCTTTCAGAAATAGGCTCAACCGCCACATTCAATATAGCAAAAGGAGATCTATTTGATGTATCGGCATGCGTATAGCACGCATATTTCTGTTTATTTTGTGGGTTACTAAAAGGCCTATTCTAAATAGTATGTCAAGTAGTAACTCAAGGGAATTAGCATGCATTTCTTTCCCGCTAAGTTGAAGTTTAGTTACTTTTTAAAGGTAAATCTATGAATTGGAATTATTTATTTTAAATTGTTTATGAAAAAATACAAAAGGTGTACAATAATGAAACATTTTATATTGGATTATATGGTCTTCAAGTAAAATTAACATATTTTTTTGTGTGAATTCATGCTTAATACCACTATGCCTACAACTGAATGACATTCATGTGGTTGAAGTAATTATTATGAAACACATATTGTCACACACGTTTGCAAAATGTTACTTTCCAGCAGCACTTTAAAAAAAAAAATTTGTATTCAAAGCAAAAAGGAATGTTTTACTTAAAGGTTAACTAAACCCTAAACCAACTTTTTTTAGTTAATGATCTGTAAGCATGGGGCTTTATTAGTACTGGTCATTGATTCAAGTAATTTTTTTGACATTTGTGTATAAAGTGTTTTAATTCTACAATATATGGTGTAAAAACTTTTGAGTGCTGCCCTCTTCAGGTTGAACGGTGGCTACTGCAGTTGAATTTTCCTATTGGCTGTTTGCGGTAGTTCGTGACGTAAGCGGTGATAGCTGACGTAAGCAGGTTCCAGCTCACCACACCCTTGGTACGAGCTAGACCTGGCCCCATTCTCCCTTGCGCGGCTGCTTCGCTAGCATCGTCGGATGCCGATCGCGATGCGGGAGTTAAAACCGCAGTTTGAGCCAGCGGCTCGAATTGATATGGCTCCGGCCCTGTGTCCACAGACAATTCACCCTCCTCCACTTCAGGTGAAGGTGGGGGAGAAAAGTCCTCGACTTCAAAAGACCGCTCCGTGGCAAAGCTACTTGCCTCACTCTCCATTTTAGAGTCTGACAGCAGCTGTCAATTAATCCGTCACTACGGGTCTCAGGTGCCCAATCCCCCCCCCGCGGTTCATCCCCTCTATCCCCGCTGGGGTCTGCCCACTTTTCCAGCATTTTTCAAATATTGCTAGTGGGTGGAGTCAGACTCTGAGCAGGGGTTTAATTACCCTTTAACTGATCTCGGATCAGTCAGACATCAAACTTTTTAGATCTAACAAGCTCAAGTTTGGTTGTGCTGTATGTGTCCTACTTGAGAATATCAGTCAGACAAATTCAACTTGTGTTTTAGACAGTTTTATTGCTTCTAACCTTTAGCAAGCAGAGACAATCCAATTTCTTTCAGTAAAATTCAGCCTTCTTATGGCTGTTTCTTTATTTACAATTACCCATTGCATGTTTCATCTTAACACAAGCCTTTACAAAGATGCAATACATAATGGCCCTGAGTTTAAAATCAGTCTCCCTCTAACACATTTAACTGTTGCTTTTAGTACCAGCACAGGTAATGAGGTCATGACTGGTGTGGCGTTGGCTCACGCGTGCTCCTGCTGTCTGTTTATCGACTGTGAGGACGTGTGTAAATCTGGCATGTGTTTATTGATCCGTTACACCACCGTTAGCCCCTTTAACAGCCGTGAAATGGCCTTCTGTCAGCCTACCTGGCCGTGTCTGGCAGTTTAATTCCTTCTGGTGGTGGAATAAGCTTGACTCATTAGTGCAATGAAAATGCTTTACTACACAAAAACACACAGAGCAAACCAAATAATAAAACAGAACGATAAAACTAACTGTTAAGAAAAGAAAGCCTGTTTTGTCAGCATAAGTTGTACAATTATTTCCAATAATCTACATTATTGCAATCTAATTAACTTTACAGATATACAGAATGGTTTTATTGATTTGTACAATACAATAAAAGGGTTTTGCTGCAAGCTAGTAAATACATTGATAGCATGAAGCCAAACGCCCTAATGCGGATGAAAAATTTGGTGATTTAATTTTTAAATTAACAATCTTTTACTCATCTGACATAACACTGTTAATACAACTCCATTGGATTGACTCCGGATCTGTTTCACTCCCTAGATAGCTGCCTCGCTGTCTACATAGGAAGCTACCTTTGAAGACAGCATCCTGGAAATACTGTGAAAGAAAGTGGCTGATTTGGCAACTTTGTTAATTGTCGTTCAAAAAGGGTTCCTCACTTGAAGTGTGTTATGTTTCATTTGTGCCAGGGGTTTTAAATGAATAGTGCCTCGATTGAGAACATAGCATCTGTTTGCCTCAGCCACTGCTACAGTGCCAGCAGTGATGTGCACTTTGGTGGAGGAGCTTATCGTGAAAATGTCTTGTCGTAATTTTACCATTTACCATTGTAGCAGACATACTGCCTTCCTTAAGTCATTCACTGTCTTTCCTTTTGGAAAGTGTTAGTATGGTGAGAACAAATACGATGAGTTACCTCTAAAATATCTTACAGTGCTTTTGTTGTTATAATAACTGTGTTGTTAGAGTGATTTTGGATTTTGCCTTTTTGATTGAAGTTGAGACAACCCATCATTGATTTTTGACATGAATAAAAACGAGGCTATGAGGAATAGACTTGCAGTCTCTTCAATGGCATCATTTGAATAAAGCTTTATAAAACTGCTAGATCACATACAAATTTTCACAACTCGTGTTTTCTGGAGATTTTGTGTTCTGAATTGTTTTGAAAGGATTTTTTTTCAGTGTTTTATCAGTGGAAAGTTCCAAAACACTTCAAACTATTCAAGAGACTGTTAGGGTGTTTTCATGCCTGGCTCTTTTGCAGCATTTGTTTTCAGAACCTGGTGCATCCTCTCCCTTATTTTGGTTAGTTTAGGCATATATGAACAAAGCAGTCACACTCAAATCCGCACCAAAACGATCGGTCTGAGACCTCCTGAACAAGGTGGTCTATGACTGATGGCAAACAAACCCTGGAGCAACTAATAAAAAAAAAACATGGTGTAAATTTTACAACATCCAAGTGTTGGATAATGTTTATTTGCAGCATTAAGGTACTCCGGGGCTCCGGGCTTACCGTTTTGCTGGGCCCTGCCAGGTCTCCCAGGAATGTATGTGTCCTCCCGTGATGCCACGACCGGGCCCCCTCCTCCTGGGGGTTCGGGGTCCCCCTGCAGCCATGGTTACCAAGTCCGTGGGTTAATGCGGCCCTGATTCTGTACCATGCAGTGATGTTTTGCATAAGCATTGCATGAACTTTATTCTAGCCAGCAATGCCAACATTTCACTATGCAATCAATCCTCAATCGATATGATATTTTTTTATTCTTATTGAACATCCAGTTTTACTCTGAAATAAAATGGGTTGTGAGCAGCATTTCATGTTATCATGTTATTTCATTATAAATTTTAATTACCATTGAAATTAATGGGAAATTGGTTTTGCTATTAGTGGTTCTGTCATTCAATGCTTGAAGCACTACTCACCAGATGGGAATTGTAAACAAACATGAACTTAAGGCTCTGATAACCCTGAACTTTCCTTGGCATCTCAAGTTACATTTATTTGAGTAACTACATTATCCAGTCACCAAGAGCAGGTACAAATATCTGAAACAATGTTTTAGTTACAGAAAAAAAGGTCAAACAC